>NW_028243771.1:0-25619 GCF_964263255.1 Lissotriton vulgaris | reverse complement strand
CCTGAACAAGGCATCTTGCCCGACTGTTTAAATACAGGCCAAATCTCCACACTTTAAAATATATATATATATATATATTGAATCCGAGTGACATGAACAACTACCATCCTGAAAGCGGTGTAATGTCCCAACTTTCATCTTTCGTCCATGCAAATAAACGTCTTGACACCTTCCAATCAGGGTTCAGAAAGGGACACGGCAAAGAGGTGACTTTCTTGCAAATTGTTGATGACTTCCTCTGCATACTTGACTCTTGCAGTTCCTATCTACTTGTGCTCCTTCATCTCTAGGCTGCCTTTGACACAGTCAACCACCTCACCCTGATCATCACTGTTATGGGAAATATAAAATATGAACACACGGTAGAATATGTCAAACACAAAACATAGTGTAATAACAAAAGCGAGCAAACAGCTGTACCTGATGAGCGGGAGGTTAAGAGTTCACTTGATGACACCATGATACAGGTAACTTGAAAAGATTGCAGTTAAAGACCAACTCGTGTTTAGCAAGCTTGAAAATATTCATGGTTTTAACATACAGGCATGCATTTCCTGTTTCCAAATAGAGTGTAACCTGATTAGGCATTGGGTGCAGGAAATTCAATTCGCTCAGACCACACGGAGTTCTTAGGTGCACAAAGATAAAAGCAGATTCTTCATCAAAGTTGTATTTTCCATGAATACACATGCACTCAGGCACAAGAATGGCAAAGTTTGTTAAGCATTGTTAGAAACTGCATTAAAGCATATGTTGAATTAGGCTGAAGTCAAGGGTCACAGGTGACTTCATAGTTCTGGGAGGGCGGGATTTTTGATCTCTAGTTTACCACTCTAGATCTAAACCCCGTTCAGGTCGACTGAATCTTTATTGCCTGTCATTGAGGAAAGAAAGTGCATCCAATACCAGGTTAGTTCGACTAATAATGGGATCGACTCTGAAAAACCACATACTACTTCTAAGTTTCAAAGGTTTATTATAGAGTCACGGATAACTGCAAATACAGGCATCTCAAAACGAGATTCAAAAGATATAGAGGCACTAATACAAACATATGTTCTCTAAAAATTCTTAGGCGACCAAAGAATATCACTATAATTAATTCCAAAATCATCAGGGTTGCAAGAATAGACACAAATTGTAATCTATCCGTCATTTACAAAGGAAGGAAGGAATCAGGTTAGGCTGTCCCTACTCTGTACTGGATGGTATCCCTACTTAACAAAGTCCCAACCTATCAAAGGTGTCAGCTGTGAATGACTTCCTAAGAAGTTCACCCACTCTTAGTCTTAGATGAAAACCTATGATCTCCAGTCATGACCCCTCTCTGCCTACCCATCCGCTCTCTGAAAGGTCCCCAGGCATCTGCTCTCTCTCCACCCAGGGGTGCTGTCCCTAATACAAAATCATAATTACAGTTGAAACGCCCCTCAAAGGACGCCCCTCACGTGGTGTCGGTTCTGGCTTTTTCCATGATGATCTTCCTTTGGGCCTCGTGTTTAGCGTTGACCTTGCTTCCCAGGCTTCTTCTCCAGCTCGCTGATACCCCCTAAACATTCCTGAATCCTCCTCCATGTCTGTACCAGTCTCCTCGAACAGAGCTCTATTCATCAAACCTTTGATTGGAACCCCCCTCGCACCTGCAGACAGACATCCGCAACTTGGATCCCATTTCTCATAGACTTCTAACAGAAGTTTGCAACTTATTTCTCGACACAACTCGTCATGTACCAGCACGTGCAAATTAGAAAAAACCTTTTTCTCTCTTCAGGCATACAACCCTTCTCGCAGAGGTTCTATTCTCTTCAAATCCTTTCGAGAACTAAAATAACATGTTAACACCTTATTCTTTAATTATGAGAAGCACTTCTATGGAATATAAATCTAACGAATAAACAGAATTACTAAATAACATAGTGCAATCCATGTCATGTATAAGTGTACATTTCCAATCTTCCTTGCCCTGGCCATGAGGCCTGTTCCCTTCTATGCTTTGCAGCATGACATTCCTCCCTTAGCAGCTACATAACATGGATCCTGATTAATCACGTCTAATATTTCTAAGCATTTCCACACATTTCTATTATAGCCCATACTCTATAGGGGTATCTATCTCTACTAAAACACTCTTGAATAAGTACGGATACATTTTCTCATTTCTCAAGTTACATGAGCTAACTTTACGCCATGGGCTTGTACATATGGCGTATACGTACGTTTCATTCAAATTGCGCTCTCTCAGTTCCCCCCTTTGATGACCTCTAGGGGTCATCACTAGTACATCAATTTGAATGTTTCATACAGAACTTGTTGCAAGGCTCCCTCGTTTCAACATTTCTAAAGCCCTCAGACTCCTGTACTGATTGTCCTGCATTGCAGCTAATCTCCGTTCCTGTTCTCTCCTGGATCTCTCCAACCTATTTGATCTGTACCATTGGTACGACCTCACCAATCCCCACAATATGATCACACAGATCACTATTATGATGATAGGTTTCAGTATATACCATACAAAGCTCTTCCGTATGTTGGCGAACCAACCTCCAACTTCACCCATTCCATGACCCACTTTTTCCCAAACATTTACTTTAGTTAGGTCTTCGATCTCTTTGTGGATGTTAGTTATGTTCATAATGACTTTCTCAAGGGGTTTTGAATTGCCTGGAATGTAAGTACAGCATTCCTGGACCCTCAAAGCCTTACAGACTCCGCCTTCCTTGGCTAGCAGGACGTCTAACGCAAGACGGTTCTGAAGCACCATGGCCCTTATCGACTGCATCTCTCCTTCCACCAGCATTAAGGATCTAGCAGTACTGGCAGAGAATCTGTCTACGACTGTTGCCAGTCTCCTAATTTTGACATCATTGAGGATCAGTCCTAAAATAGGAAATGCAGCGCCAAATACATCTCCAACTATTTCCGCATCCCCTAGGTCTCTTCTTCCTCTTGTTGAGACCTTGCCCTCTATGATCTCTAAGTCTTGGGCATGGTATATTTTGGGGAAGACAATTGCCAAATAACATGATCCGTACCAGTTATCAGGTAGTCTCACGTAGGCATTTCTTCCACATACAAAATATACATTTGGAATCACTTGCATTCCTTTCAAGAAGTCCTTTGTGTAATATTCTAATCTAAACGCATGTTCACAACTGACCTCCCCTACGAATACGTTTTCGTAGTACGTTTGGCTTCTGTGAAGGCATAACTTCCCTTTCTGTGTTCTATCCAAAGCTATTGGACCACTACTACCCTTCCTTTTGTGTGCTTTCTCTTCCTCGGTCCAATCTGTCTTCCACTGTCCTGATTTTTTCAGAATCTTTTGCCTTCTGTAACGATCATCCACTTGCCCTATAAACTTCTTCTCGACTTCTGACACTTTGCAGGTCAGGTTATTTCTGCGGGCATGTGAAGTATCTAAAGTATCCCAAGGAATGAAGAATTTCGCCAATCTGTCTTCACTCTTATAGTAGTCCCATTTATTCATTTGCTTGTAATTTGGGACTTCTGGTAACACTGAATCATAATTAGAAAAGTAGTACTCAAAACTATCTCTTCCGTAAAATATGCTAAGCAATAAGCTACATGTAATGCCATAAGTCAGTGGGAGGTGATGATATCTAATGCCCTCATCCACAGACGCAGGCAGTTGCATACACACATAACAGTCCTTGACCTCCATGGCATCAACATACTCATATAACAGTTTGGCATAAGCATTTGACCTATAGTCGCCCTGGGACTCATCCATATGTAACCTACGGGTTTCTGCTGCTAATAACGCTTTCTCCTGTATTGTTTCCCCTTTCTTACCAGCAGCAGTGGGTTTTGGTGTCACTACAGATTTTTCGTCTGGTACCCTTGCCTCACTCTCGTGTCCCATCACATATGATACAGTAACTACTAAAGCTATAAGAAATATCACTCCCACTATTAGTGTGCCTATTATACATTTGGCTCTGCGGTTCGGATTACCGGCCTCCATGTTCTTCAGACAGTATGACTCCTTTCTCCTTTTCAACACAAAGTTCTTTCTCTTTGAGTTCCTTTACAGTCTCTCTTGATCCTTCAGTCTTTAGAACCACACAATCGGAAGCTGGCAATCTCTTTTTGCAAAGTCTTTTTGAACTTTAACACAGACAACCCTAGCCCTTCTCCGTCAACTTAAAGGAAACCCCTAAGTTTTCTCTGCTTCCACTAGGCTCTAGGTTATCTTCTCACTCTCGTTTATTTACAAAGTCTTTAAGCATCTACAATGAGGCTTGAACTAAGCGTGGGCGGAAAATCCGTTCCGCTCGCGGATTTTGCGGATTTTCGGGAAATCCGCAATCCGCGAGATTTGCGGATTTCCCGCAAAATCCGCAAATTCGCACGCAGCGGATTTTTTTGGCGGCGCGCGGCGTTGGTGATACAATTTTTGCGGCGCGCGGCGTTTATCATTGTTTGCCGAGTTGTTTTTTTCGATAGTTTGCGAGTGCTGCGCCATTTTGGATCTTGCTGTGTGATCCCGCGGGAATTGGCGAGCGCGATTACGTCATCGCGGCTTGCCAGCGAGAGTTTGTCAACGCGAGTACGGCGAGATCACGTCTCGCGGTACTTCGCAAATTGCGAGATTTGAGATGCGGCGCGCGAAAATATAAATTTGCAATTCTGCACAAGAAATCCACCAGCAAGCAGCATAAACCTTCTAGAAATGATGATTTTTATGTGAATAACTCCTTAGTTTGACATTTGCCTGCACTTTTTTAGCGAGGAGTCCATTTTGGGGAGGGGGGCAGGGGGGTGGGAGGAAGGAAGTGCCCCATAGTCTTCAACTTCCTGTTCCTGTTCAGCAGGCTCCTCCCAGTGCTTTGTCCATCTCCTGGTCACTTTTCATTCGGATGTGGACCTGGAAGGATTACCTTTTGTGGATGCTGCTGGATCTTTGGATTTGAGGCCTTTTTGACTTTCTTTGGATCACTGTTGGATTAGAAATTTTACAAGTAAGTTTGTTTGGGGCATTACAGTTGCTGCAACTAAAATTTTGGGATTTTCGATTTTTGGGCTGTTTTGGGGCCTTTTCCCAGGGGTACTCAGTGGTGGGTGGACTGATTCTTTCTGTGGGTTGTCTTGAATTTAAACATCATGGAGGCCATAGATGAATTGGGATTGTGCTGATTTTTCTGTGTTTTTCGATTTTTTTTTTTTGTAAAATTTTGTGTTTTTCGATTTTTGACCTGTTGTTGGGGCCTTGACCAGGGGTAGTGAGTGGTGCATGGGGCCTAGTCTTTCTGTGGGCTGTCTTGAATTTAAACATCATGGATGGAATGGGATTGTGCTGATTTTGCAGTGTTTTTCGATTTTTGGGGGTGTTCATGGGGAGGGACATGCCATGTGGCTGGTGGCCATTTTGAGTGCAGCTACAGGCACTTGCCATGTGCTGGCAGGCAAGTGGCCATTTTGAATGCAGGCTTTGTTGTTAGGCCTCCAACCATTTTCCCTACTTTTCAACCTTTATTTATGCCAGGGGTAGTGAGTCTTGCATGGGCCTAGTATTTCTGTGGGTTGTCTTGAATTTAAACATCATGGAGGCCATAGATGAATTGGGATTGTGCTGATTTTTCTGTGTTTTTCAATTTTTTTTTTTTGTAAAATTTTGTGTTTTTCGATTTTTGACCTGTTGTTGGGGCCTTGACCAGGGGTAGTGAGTGGTGCATGGGGCCTAGTCTTTCTGTGGGCTGTCTTGAATTTAAACATCATGGATGGAATGGGATTGTGCTGATTTTGCAGTGTTTTTCGATTTTTGGGGGTGTTCATGGGGAGGGACATGCCATGTGGCTGGTGGCCATTTTGAGTGCAGCTACAGGCACTTGCCATGTGCTGGCAGGCAAGTGGCCATTTTGAATGCAGGCTTTGTTGTTAGGCCTCCAACCATTTTCCCTACTTTTCAACCTTTATTTATGCCAGGGGTAGTGAGTCTTGCATGGGCCTAGTATTTCTGTGGGTTGTCTTGAATTTAAACATCATGGAGGCCATAGATGAATTGGGATTGTGCTGATTTTTCTGTGTTTTTCAATTTTTTTTTTTTGTAAAATTTTGTGTTTTTCGATTTTTGACCTGTTGTTGGGGCCTTGACCAGGGGTAGTGAGTGGTGCATGGGGCCTAGTCTTTCTGTGGGCTGTCTTGAATTTAAACATCATGGATGGAATGGGATTGTGCTGATTTTGCAGTGTTTTTCGATTTTTGGGGGTGTTCATGGGGAGGGACATGCCATGTGGCTGGTGGCCATTTTGAGTGCAGCTACAGGCACTTGCCATGTGCTGGCAGGCAAGTGGCCATTTTGAATGCAGGCTTTGTTGTTAGGCCTCCAACCATTTTCCCTACTTTTCAACCTTTATTTATGCCAGGGGTAGTGAGTCTTGCATGGGCCTAGTATTTCTGTGGGTTGTCTTGAATTTAAACATCATGGAGGCCATAGATGAATTGGGATTGTGCTGATTTTTCTGTGTTTTTCAATTTTTTTTTTTTGTAAAATTTTGTGTTTTTCGATTTTTGACCTGTTGTTGGGGCCTTGACCAGGGGTAGTGAGTGGTGCATGGGGCCTAGTCTTTCTGTGGGCTGTCTTGA
The DNA here is from genome assembly GCF_964263255.1 of Lissotriton vulgaris. Lineage (NCBI taxonomy): Eukaryota > Metazoa > Chordata > Amphibia > Caudata > Salamandridae > Lissotriton > Lissotriton vulgaris. The sequence goes on along the minus strand of NW_028243771.1, from coordinate 19,013 downwards.
ATTTAAACATCATGGATGGAATGGGATTGTGCTGATTTTGCAGTGTTTTTCGATTTTTGGGGGTGTTCATGGGGAGGGACATGCCATGTGGCTGGTGGCCATTTTGAGTGCAGCTACAGGCACTTGCCATGTGCTGGCAGGCAAGTGGCCATTTTGAATGCAGGCTTTGTTGTTAGGCCTCCAACCATTTTCCCTACTTTTCAACCTTTATTTATGCCAGGGGTAGTGAGTCTTGCATGGGCCTAGTATTTCTGTGGGTTGTCTTGAATTTAAACATCATGGAGGCCATAGATGAATTGGGATTGTGCTGATTTTTCTGTGTTTTTCAATTTTTTTTTTTTGTAAAATTTTGTGTTTTTCGATTTTTGACCTGTTGTTGGGGCCTTGACCAGGGGTAGTGAGTGGTGCATGGGGCCTAGTCTTTCTGTGGGCTGTCTTGAATTTAAACATCATGGATGGAATGGGATTGTGCTGATTTTGCAGTGTTTTTCGATTTTTGGGGGTGTTCATGGGGAGGGACATGCCATGTGGCTGGTGGCCATTTTGAGTGCAGCTACAGGCACTTGCCATGTGCTGGCAGGCAAGTGGCCATTTTGAATGCAGGCTTTGTTGTTAGGCCTCCAACCATTTTCCCTACTTTTCAACCTTTATTTATGCCAGGGGTAGTGAGTCTTGCATGGGCCTAGTATTTCTGTGGGTTGTCTTGAATTTAAACATCATGGAGGCCATAGATGAATTGGGATTGTGCTGATTTTTCTGTGTTTTTCAATTTTTTTTTTTTGTAAAATTTTGTGTTTTTCGATTTTTGACCTGTTGTTGGGGCCTTGACCAGGGGTAGTGAGTGGTGCATGGGGCCTAGTCTTTCTGTGGGCTGTCTTGAATTTAAACATCATGGATGGAATGGGATTGTGCTGATTTTGCAGTGTTTTTCGATTTTTGGGGGTGTTCATGGGGAGGGACATGCCATGTGGCTGGTGGCCATTTTGAGTGCAGCTACAGGCACTTGCCATGTGCTGGCAGGCAAGTGGCCATTTTGAATGCAGGCTTTGTTGTTAGGCCTCCAACCATTTTCCCTACTTTTCAACCTTTATTTATGCCAGGGGTAGTGAGTCTTGCATGGGCCTAGTATTTCTGTGGGTTGTCTTGAATTTAAACATCATGGAGGCCATAGATGAATTGGGATTGTGCTGATTTTTCTGTGTTTTTCAATTTTTTTTTTTTGTAAAATTTTGTGTTTTTCGATTTTTGACCTGTTGTTGGGGCCTTGACCAGGGGTAGTGAGTGGTGCATGGGGCCTAGTCTTTCTGTGGGCTGTCTTGAATTTAAACATCATGGATGGAATGGGATTGTGCTGATTTTGCAGTGTTTTTCGATTTTTGGGGGTGTTCATGGGGAGGGACATGCCATGTGGCTGGTGGCCATTTTGAGTGCAGCTACAGGCACTGGCCATGTGCTGGCAGGCAAGTGGCCATTTTGAATGCAGGCTTTGTTGTTAGGCCTCCAACCATTTTGCCTATTTTTCAACCTTTATTTATGCCCAGGGGTAGTGAGTCTTGCATGGGCCTAGTCTTTCTGTGGGTTGTCTTGAATTTAAACATCATGGAGGGCATGGATGGATTGGGATTGTGCTGATTTTGCAGTGTTTTTCGATTTTTTTGTGCTCTATAACTGAACTGATGTTCCTCTGTCTTCCATTTTTTTTAGGTGCACAAGACTCAAGAGAACCACCAGTGCCAGGAAGAAGTCCTGCAGCGGTGTGTGTGTGCAGCATAACGTCACGCGACGTCACGTCTGGCCTCAGACAACTCTACAATTCGTGCAACTGCGGCCTGCTGTCTGACCTGCTCTGAAGAAGATGGCCCCAAAGAAAGTTCTCCGTAGCTCCTCTAGCAAGAAAGTTGCTAGTAAGGAGCAGAAGAAGCAAGTTACCAAGGAGGCTGGTGTGCCACCCGCCACTTTTTTTGGGAGCAAAAAAAAAAGTACGCCTGCAGCAGCAGGATCTGCTGGGGACCAACCTGAGAGCAGCACCCCTGCTCCATTGGGTTCAGTGCCTCCACCACCACGCCAACTTAAGTCAAAGCCCTTGAGTGCTTCAGAGGCAGTCAGTGTACTTCTCCAATCACCATCGACCAGTGATGTTGGCTCATCGCAAGAAAGTAGCAGCAATGTCCCTGAATCAACACAGGTTGTTGTAACTCATCTGACAAGTGTTGAACAACCACAGCCGCAACAACAACACCATGTGCAAGTACACGCCCAAGTACATGTGGAAGGAGAGGCAGCAAAAGGAGATGCGCAAGCAAAGGTGCATGGACGTTCACAAGTGCCCACAATAGTTGTTCCTCCCGAAGTAGGGGCACATTTGGAAATCGACAATGAAGCTGAGGTATCATTGGAAGCCACTCCTCCTGATGATCATTCATTGTCTTCCACATCCCTAGCAAGGAAAAGATCAAGGGGGGTGTCTACATCTTCTTCAAGCCCACCTCGTTCTGGTGCAAGTGATCTGTCTTGGGAACCACGACAACTGCGGTCTGACAGTGAGGCAGAGGCACACCATGATCTGCCACCGGTACCTAAGCGTAAAAGGAAGGTCGTCCAAAAACTCAAACCTATGGAGTGTGATGAGGCTCAACAAGAAGTGACAGATACTGCTGGTGATGAAGCCTCTCACGATGACGACGAGGCAGTCATCACAAAGGTCACTGCAGCCCCACCGGGCATGCAGCAAAGAGACATTTTGACCCTATCCCGAGAAGCTGCTGAGCGTGATGATGATGTCGGCGAGGAGGCAATGGAAATGGAATCATTAGATTTGGAGTTAAGTAGTACACCAAAACCTACCGCTTCCATATTTCTTCCTCGCAAGAAGGTACCCACCTCGTCCTCGACCTCAATTCGTGGTGGTGAAAGTGCAAAACGTACTGAAGTTCGGCAATCCACATCCTCCACTTCATCTGTCATTAGCAGCAGGACCACCACCACCAGTATCGCCGCCTCCTCCGGCCCCCGAAGACATTTCAAGTCTCCAGTTTGGGACTTCTTTAGTGTTTGCCCAAAAAAGGAAAACGTAGCCATTTGTAGCCTTTGTAAGCTTCGATATAGTCGTGGTAAGCTTGGTTCTAACTATGGTACCGGAGGCCAGAGAGGTCATCTTGAGAGAAGGCACCCTGTCGAATGGTTTCCGCACCTAGAGGCGGTCAAGAAAGCCGGAATTGCACGTAATGAAAACGTTGATTTGTCATCTGCTGATGACGAGGAGGTAGAAGAAGACGATTCAAACACTTCACTTACACCCAGTTCCCATGTCAGCAGCACACCCCATGGGAGCCACACTAAGAGTGTGGGAGAGAGTGAGACATCAATGCGGAAAAGTTCATCAGCGAGCGTAACTGGGTCGAAGAGATCATCATCATCCCGTAAATCATTGGTCCAGGGCAACATTAAAAAGATGTTGTTTACAGAAGCGCAATATGAACGCAACCACCCAATGACCCGTCTGTATAACACTAAGCTGGCTAAAATGCTAGCTCTGGACCTTCTCCCTTTTTCTTTTGTAGAAGGGGTTGGTTTTCTAGAATTAGTGACAGTGCTCTGCCCTAAATGGAAGGTTCCTAGCCGGTTCTATTTTGCCCGAGTTGCGGTTCCAGCACTACATGAAGATGTTCTGAAGTTGATTGGGGCAGCTTTGGAGAAGAGTGCTGTTCACACTATACATCTGACAACAGACATGTGGACCAGTGGCGCAGGCGCTGATTACATGTGCATCACTGCACACTGGGTCTCTTTTTCAGGGGCTAAAGCAAAGCTAAACTCAGGTGTTGACACTAACATTGTTTTTAAAGGTGCTCGGAAACATGCAACACTAGCCATGTTTGGTTTGGAGAAACGTCACACAGCAGAAAACATTTTGGATGTCTTTAACACAAAGGTCCTTAACTGTCTGTCCCCACTAAAACGCAAGGTTGGTTATGTTTCCACAGACAATGGCTCCAATATAGTTAAGGCCATGAGGGACGGTTACTATTTCAGAGTGCCGTGTTTGGCGCACTGTATAAACCTGGTTGTCCAAAAATTCTTGGGTAATAAACGCAGTGCAGCGTACAGTGTATTGGACAACTGCCGAAAAATTTGCAAGCATTTCAGGCATTCTTTTAAGGCCCGCAAGCAGCTGAGGAGCATGCTATATCAAAGTCAAATGCCAGTGAAAGCACTCATCCAGGAGGTGGTAACACGTTGGAACTCAACCTTCTACATGCTTGAGCGTCTGTATGAGCAGTATACGCAACTCGATCAATTTTTCTTGAAAGAGGGTATAGAGGAGCTGAGGATGGGTGGGCCGCAATGGAACATAGTTGAAAGCCTAACACGCATGCTTCGTCCTTTTGAGGTCTTCACACGTGCAGTCAGCAAGGAGGACTCTAATTTGGGAAAAGCTATCCCATTGTTGTACATGCTGGAGGACCAACTGAAGGAGGTGTGTTCTGTGTTTCGAAAAGATGACAAAAAGAAAGACTCTTTGCTTCTGGCTGAGACATTATTAGAGCTCCTACAAGGTGATGAACGTCTTCAAAAGATCCACTCAGAACAGCATTACATTTGTGCTACTATTCTGGATCCACGCTACAAAAAGGCGCTGGCAGGCAGAGCATTCTTTCCTTTTGCTGATGAAGATGTTACAAAGTACAAACGTTGGCTAGCCTTGTCAGCCAAGAAGTTTGAAACAGAACGGCTGGAAATTGAAGGAAATGGCAGTACATCAGCAGGCCATCCCCAGTCAAAACAATCCACTTCTGCACCTGTGGCTGTGGCACAAGTGACCTCTCAGCCGTTAAAGACACCGGCAACCGCATCATCTGCACGAAAGGCAGCAGAAACATTGGAGGCTGAAGAGGATTGGCTAGCTCTGCGTGGGTTTGGTTCTCAAAAGGCCAGAGGCACAGCAAGAGCTACGCAAAGTGGAGGAACCTTGGAGGAGGACCTTGAGTCGATGGTGAAGGACTATCTGAATGACTCCACAGAGGTCTATGTTAATTCTGACCCATTGGCGTATTGGCATGGGAAAAAAGAATTGTGGCCACAGCTCACCAACCTGGCTTTAAACTACTTGTCTTGCCCACTCGCAAGTGTGTCTTCTGAACGGGTTTTCAGTGCGGCTGGTGGGATTGTAACTCCCAAACGGAGCCGCCTCTCGCCCAAAAATGTGGAGAGGTTAACAATGATCAAGATGAATCAGCACCTCATACCACCAGATATAAGAGTACGAGAGAGCGTGCCGGATGAAGAGGAGGTGGCCAGCACCATAGATGAGGGAATTTCTACTCTGTCAGGTGGCACTGACCTCACCCGGGCTGAATTCGCAGAGTATGATGACGAAGCCTTATTCTTATTCCTGGACCGTGATTCCGACTTCGAGCCCTGAAAATGAGACAACGAATCAATAACTTTCTTTTTCATCCTTATTCACTTTTATTCCTGTGTGTCTGTCTTTCTTTGTTGTGCACAGTTAATATAATTCAAACTTTAATCAGATAATCACAAAGACAAGCCCATCAGCAGAACTGTCTTCACTTGTTTGCTAATTTATTTGAAGGTGCCGCAGTCTGCATTCCTCAGGTTCACAAGTTCAGAAGAACATGCTCCTCTATCCTCCTCCTCCAGACTCCTATTTCCATCAAAGCAGAGGGCTGGTTTACGCCCAATGAAGAAAGACTCAGCACTTGTGGGGGTGTTGTTCTACCTCTTTGCAGGTGAGTTGACGGGTCTGGGGCCATTGCTGGGAAGCACTAAAAGTGGTTTGTGCCAAATCCGAGGCGGAAATTTTTTTGTGTTTTTGATGACTTGCTTGCCTTTGAGGTGCTCTTAGGGGGGGTTCCGTCTGTTTGTGGGTGAGTTTCATGGTCTGAGAGCATTGCTGGGACACTCTAATCTTGATTGCATTTGCTTTTCAGGAAATCCGTCGTGCCAACCCCGACTTATGGCCCAGCTACGCAGCGCGTTTGGACCGAAGGCCCAGAAATATTGCAAGTATGAGAGTTTGCTTTTGGCCTGTTTGGGGGTGTTATACTTCTTGGCGGGTGGGTTGCCGGGTCTTGGGGCATTCCTGGGAAGGTCTAATACCGGGTAGAAGTGGTTGGGACTAAATCCAGGCCGATTTTTTTTTTGGGCTATTTCTGACATTTTGCTCTATGTAGCGTTTTCGGGGGCCTGTTTGGGGGGCTTCCTGGTGTTTGCGGGTGAGTTTCGTGGTCTGGGAGCACTGCTGGGACACTCTAATCTTGATTGCATTTGCTTTTCAGGAAATCCGTCGTGCCAACCCCGACTTATGGCCCAGCTACGCAGCGCGTTTGGACCGAAGGCCCAGAAATATTGCAAGTATGAGAGTTTGCTTTTGGCCTGTTTGGGGGTGTTATACTTCTTGGCGGGTGGGTTGCCGGGTCTTGGGGCATTCCTGGGAAGGTCTAATACCGGGTAGAAGTGGTTGGGACTAAATCCAGGCCGATTTTTTTTTGGGCTATTTCTGACATTTTGCTCTATGTAGCGTTTTCGGGGGCCTGTTTGGGGGGCTTCCTGGTGTTTCTGGGTGAGTTTCGTGGTCTGGGAGCACTGCTGGGACACTCTAATCTTGATTGCATTTGCTTTTCAGGAAATCCGTCGTGCCAACCCCGACTTATGGCCCAGCTACGCAGCGCGTTTGGACCGAAGGCCCAGAAATATTGCAAGTATGAGATTTTGCTTTTGGCCTGTTTGGGGGTGTTATGCTTCTTGGCGGGTGGGTTGCCGGGTCTTGGGGCATTCCTGGGAAGGTCTAATACCGGGTAGAAGTGGTTGGGACAAAATCCAGGCCGATTTTTTTTGGGCTATTTCAGACATTTTGCTCTATGTAGCGTTTTCGGGGGCCTGTTTGGGGGGCTTCCTGGTGTTTGCGGGTGAGTTTCGTGGTCTGGGAGCACTGCTGGGACACTCTAATCTTGATTGCATTTGCTTTTCAGGAAATCCGTCGTGCCAACCCCGACTTATGGCCTAGCTACGCAGCGCGTTTGGACCGAAGGCCCAGAAATATTGCAAGTATGAGATTTTGCTTTTGGCCTGTTTGGGGGTGTTATGCTTCTTGGCGGGTGGGTTGCCGGGTCTTGGGGCATTCCTGGGAAGGTCTAATACCGGGTAGAAGTGGTTGGGACAAAATCCAGGCCGATTTTTTTTGGGCTATTTCAGACATTTTGCTCTATGTAGCGTTTTCGGGGGCCTGTTTGGGGGGCTTCCTGGTGTTTGCGGGTGAGTTTCGTGGTCTGGGAGCACTGCTGGGACACTCTAATCTTGATTGCATTTGCTTTTCAGGAAATCCGTCGTGCCAACCCCGACTTATGGCCTAGCTACGCAGCGCGTTTGGACCGAAGGCCCAGAAATATTGCAAGTATGAGATTTTGCTTTTGGCCTGTTTGGGGGTGTTATGCTTCTTGGCGGGTGGGTTGCCGGGTCTTGGGGCATTCCTGGGAAGGTCTAATACCGGGTAGAAGTGGTTGGGACAAAATCCAGGCCGATTTTTTTTTGGGCTATTTCTGACATTTTGCTCTATGTAGCGTTTTCGGGGGCCTGTTTGGGGGGCTTCCTGGTGTTTGCGGGTGAGTTTCGTGGTGTGGGAGCACTGCTGGCTATATATACTTTACTTTGCAAGAGGTTTGAAGCAAATCCATGGTGGCTGAGGGGACTTAGGGCCTAGCTGCAGAGCGCGCGCGGAGTGATTTGGGAAATTTGTGAAAAAGTGACTAAGTCCCCATTTTTGTACTTTTGCTCTTTGGCTGTTTGGGGGTCTTCTACTCGTTTTCTCCTGGGTTGACGGCTCTGGGGCCATTGCTGGGAAGCTCTAATACCGGATAAAAGTGTTTTGGACCAAATCCCAGGCGGAATTTTTTTTGTGTTTTTGATGACTTGCTTGCCTTTGAGGTGCTCTTAGGGGGGGTTCCGTCTGTTTGCGGGTGAGTTTCGTGGTCTGGGAGCACTGCTGGGACACTCTAATCTTGATTGCATTTGCTTTTCAGGAAATCCGTCGTGCCAACCCCGACTTATGGCCTAGCTACGCAGCGCGTTTGGACCGAAGGCCCAGAAATATTGCAAGTATGAGATTTTGCTTTTGGCCTGTTTGGGGGTGTTACGCTTCTTGGCGGGTGGGTTGCCGGGTCTTGGGGCATTCCTGGGAAGGTCTAATACCGGGTAGAAGTGGTTGGGACAAAATCCGCGCGGAAAAGCCTTTAGTTTTGGCACTTTTTGTAACTTAGGGTTCGTTAGGGTTAGCCCTAGCAGCAGGATTGCATGTGTATCGGGGTGTTCTAGATTTTTCAAACTGAGTTCTGGGGTCTTAGAGCACTCGTGAGAATGTGTAATTTTGGTTGCAAGTCATTTGAAGAAAATCCATGGTGGGAAAGGGGGGATTTGGCATAGTTAAAGAAAGCCTTTGCCACTATTCTTAACTTAGGGTTCGTTAGGGTTAGCAGTATTTCTATTGCATGTGTTTGAGTGGGGGGGATTTCGAGTCTTGGAGCGATGCTGGCTATGGCTACTTTTGCTTGGTTGCTTGCAAGTGGTTTGAATGCAATCCACGGGGGGTAATGGGTAATTAGGGTACTTCGGCCTACTTTTACTTTCAAAGTAAGTTTTGTCTCCAGTTTTCTGCTAGGCCTCGTTTTTTGGGTGGGAGCACTGCTAGGAAGATCTATTTTTGTTCTAAAACACAGTTTACAGTACACCTAGCTTGAGGGGCAAGATCCGCTACATTAATTTGCCCATACTTATTTATCCTTCAAAAGGTGACTCAGAGTACGCACTTTCAAAAACATTGTACTGTCTGTCTACTAGGAAAAACAAATTGTGACTTTTTGCACTCCACAGCCTACATACCTTATATTTATTTATCAGTGGTGTTGTAATATTATATCACTTCCTGTTTTTCGTTGCAGAATTACAGGCCGGGTTTCAGTCTCTGCAATGGGGAAAAAAGGATGGAGTCAGGCTTCACAGTAGCGAGCCACAATTCAGCATCAGGCAGGCAGTGGACAGGGTGTCTTCTGGTGACCAACATCGGTGGACGAAGCGTCGGCTGCAATGGAGGAGTGCCGCTAATAGGAGGATTTTTTTTCTGCGGGCAACTTACTTACCACTTCCAACAGGACCACTACAACCACATAGATACAGTATCCCTTGCCTTTTTCTCTGACTGTGACTGCATTTCTTTGCTCTCTCTCGGCTTCTACATTGATCCCTTAACACATCACTTAGTCCACTCCACTATCTGCACCACACATAGTCATTTGTAAGTGCTCCTACGTAATTCGCAAGTCGCAGCACGCCCCAGGCCGTAGAGGACTGGGATGGCCCCAATGATGAAGCATGTCACCAAGGGGCAACCCTGGTGAGTGAGGGGACACCTAGAAAAAAAGCAATTTCTCCTTTTCTATCTACTATACCTTCTGTCAGGTTACGCAGCCCCTAAGCGCCTACCGTACTATGAAACTACATTTCCCATGAGTAGGCGGGAGACTTGCAGACTATTTAGTGAGACTATATGAGAGTACCCTTGTATGTTAGGACATCACTTCACTGATGCCTGTCTTGTCTTCTCTTACAGGTATCCTTTCCCTGCTGACCCTACCTTTACCCATCCCACATTTTTTATTTTAGTTTGTTATTTTTCTCCCTCGCCTAATGCCTCGAACACCCTGTGTTTACACTTCTGGGTGTTGGTGACATTTGGAGGTGGAACCATATTTGCATCGACTGGATCACGGGGAGTAAACGTGACACCTTCCAGACCAACCCCATTGAGTGTTGTTGTGAATGGATTTATAGTGACCAGCAAGGCTCTCGGGTATCTGGCTACAGAGACCTTATGTTGAATATAGTTATCAATAATTCCACACAGGCCCTGTACTGTCGCATTCTTTCTTTCCACAGTTGTCGATGATATATTCTTACTCTGCTTGACAAAGAACCATTGCTAATGTGAAAGAACTTCAACCGAATTAGTAGTTATACTTTACCATTTGTTAGGCTACAATGTGGCACTGCTCTACTGTACTTCTGTCACCTGCTATATTCTCAGTTGTACCGTTGAATTGCTCAGGAGGACAAACCAGATTTCATTTTCTTTTTTTTCATAGGCATGCAACTGCCACTGTGTCACACCACTAGTACCACCGCTATGAGGAAATTTTATCCGACCAAGATTGCCAACGTTATTCGGTGTTTCCCGTGGAGCCAGCCCTGGGCCTAGCCCTACTTTCAAACACAAATTACAGGTAAGATAAGCGTTTGGGGGTATAATGGAGTATTAGTACGAGAGACGAGAGACTGAAGGTAGTACTACTAAAGTCCTAGGACTCTTGGATTCACTTCACTTAGTCTGTGAGAGGCACTTAGTGTTGAAAACATTTGGGCATTTACACTTAAAGGAAGAAAATGGAACTAAACTTTCAGGAAAACAGTCAACGTTAAACCCCCACCCACCAGGCAAGCAGTAAAAAACAGGTATGCTCAGATAAAGTTTGAAAAAGTATATTTATATCCCTAACAAAATAATCTCCCGCAAGACCCTCCCTAACCCCAACGATTGTCCTTCAAAAGTCCCCAAAAACCCAACTCCCAATTCCCACCCCCCAAAAGTCTCTAAAAAAGGGGCAAGGGACACTATGGGTGGATGCTGTTAACTTTTTGGGCCAGGGCATCATGCTCCTCGCGGAGCAAGGCGAGCTCCTGCTGAAGGCGGGACACCATCAGGGTAGTGCGGCGCAGGCGTGCCTTCACTGCCTTGCAGGTGCAAGGCCTGTGAGAAGCAGCTGTTGGCCTTGCTGCTCGGCGGTGGCGTTTGCCTTTGGCAGCCCGGCTCAGTCTCGGTGGACCACTGTGCTGGGTGGCAGCCGGTGGGGCCACGGAGGCCGATGCGGACGACGTTGTCGTTGTTGTCGACCGCACACTTTCCTCGTCCTCCAGGGCCACCAGCCGCCGATATTCCGCAACAGTGGCCTCGATTCTCCGTTGCCGGGCCGCTCTAGCCAGCTCCTTCCTCCTTGTTCGTTTGGAAGGAGAACCTATATGAAGAAAGAAAGACATAGTCTGTAACCAATGCTCTTTAAGATTAACTCAATCATTCAGCAGAAATGTGTGCTGCAGTACAACTAGCAACTTGCAAGCGCATTACATAACTATTGAGGCCAGTATCTATCTAACCTCACACTTCTTCATCCTTGCTCTAACATTAGTGGGAGTTTAAGGAACAAATTCTATGAGCACTGTGGACTTCCATTGGAGTCGACTATGAAAGTACACCAGTCTTATTCTTCTTCTTATCTCTTGTTTTGGAAAATTGGTACGTTATTTTCTGCAAGCCGGCATAATGCCAGCGCGGTAAACTTGCACCCGAGAAAAAGAGACGCACGCCATGAGGAGTGACCTAGACTTGCGTTGCCGTTGCGTTACTGTACCCGTCCAGTACATGCAGGTGGTGAATCTCTTACTTTTCTATTACGGGTGGCACTGAGAATACTCTGTTACAACTCAAGGGCTACTGCTTAATTAATTTAACTTTCACCCTACAGTGGAAATGAGTACTAGAAATGGAAAATTGAAGAAGATAAATAATCTGATTATCTATCACTTCACATGGGATGTTTTTGCTTATATATGGGATGACTTTAGGTGCTTTGGTTTTTATTGAGTGACAGGCAGTGATACATCCACACATGAATGACTGAGTACTACTAAACTTATTAAGAGAGGTAGGGAGTGGCCACCATAATAACCGGATCTATGCAGTGCTTGCAATACAAACTACTGCTACTATTTATGGTAGTATTTGGACAAAATTAAAAGTTCTTTTCCTTGCCTTTCCTACACTGGAACGGACGTGCGGGTGCAGTGTTACATGCTCTTCAAAGTTACACTTAGTTCATCCACTGACCATCTACTCTCTCTAGATCATGGGTACTCACAAACTTTCTCTCAGGGGCTACATTTACAGTGTAGTTTGGGGCCGAGGGCCGCACTGGTGGGGGCGGAGTCAGAGGGGGCGGGGCTAAAGCAAAACGATAACTTGTGACCATGAGGTTGCACACAGGTCCCTGCAGCAGATGCCCTCATCCACTGAGCCACCAGACCCAGCATTTACATACATCTCTCTCCCTCCTGCTGTCCCTCCTGCCCTCCCTCCATCTCTCTCTCCCTCCTGCCCTCCCTCTCCCTCCCCCTCTGTCATCTCACTGTGTGTGTGTCTATCTGTGTCAGCCTTCAGCCCGGGTTGAGACCGCTTCCTCAACGCGCACACACAGACAACAACACCAAAGTACTTAACAGGTCTTTAAAAGACCATTAACATATTATTGAGGCTTTGTTTGTTTTAGCGCCCCTGCTTCTCCACCCTGACAATCACTGCTTGCCCGGCCCCACAGAGCAGAGGCTTTGTTCTATTTCACCTCTTTGTGGCCTTGCATCTCCACTCTGCTCTGTGGGGGCCGGGGGAGCAGTGATTGTCAGAGTGGAGATGCAGGGGCGCTAACAGGTGAAATACAAAAAAGCCTCTGCTCTGTGGGGGCCGGGGGAGCAGTGATTGTCTGCAAGGTCTGCGCACCGCCAAGGAAGGCTTGCCGGGCCACCACCGGCCCGCGGGCCGTACTATGAGTACCCCTGCTCTAGATACACATATGCTATCTAAGAGTCAGATAGTAGCATGATCCAGGTATATGGACACATACAGTTTCTGTGTCACCCACCCAGGCTGTTGTCCTTCCACCCATCATTGCTTCATCATTCACCCAGCCATGCATCTCATATTCTTGCCTTCCCAGCTAGTCTTCAATCTCAATAAGTAAGGAATATATAAGAGCTTACCTCTGGCCGCCACCACCGTCTCAACTCTCACAGCCGCCGCCGCCGCCTCCTCCCCTGATAAACTGCCCTCCGCCTCCGTGTCGAGCACCACCACCACACTGGCCCCGCCACCAGATGTTCCACCTACAAAGTACATTTAAGAATCTTAGAATAAAGCACTCACTAGTCACTAGTATTTGGTCTAGGAATGAAGACATGTGAAAACAATGTAATTTGTGACTGTCTACGTTAAAGTTAAAAAAAATGTCCCTTTTTCCAGGGAAGGTTGTCTTGCTGCACTTTTTGGCACAACTGATGAAGGCTGATTTTTTAACACGCACCATTTTTCTCCACACAGACAGAAGATGGACTTCTAACAACAAGATCAAGTTGAAACCAGGTGAGAGCTCGGCTCGACCACAAGAAATGTCTTCAATTAATCGTCAGCACTAACCACTTTTCCATTATCAGTTAAACGTTTAGTTTTATTATGACTTCATTTTAATAAATGTGTTTACTTTTAATAAAGCTTTTAAACTTAAATACAATCTGTGTTTTTGGGTCCTCCAGACTAGAGTGACTGAGCGAAAGGTTTTGCAATTTTTGCAAGCATGAGTCCAGATAGAACACTTCAAAAGACATTATGGACAATCCCAGAGAACTGCACTAAGTTGATAGAGCTATTGCTGACTAGAATCATGGGAGTTTCGCCAACCGTGCAATCTTAGTTAGCTACACAGACAGACTAATAAGAATAATCTAGTAATACCACAGGGAGTCATAGTAGAGGCAGGATAAGAATTTAGATACAGTCTACAAGAAGAGCAACGACAATTTTGAAAAAATTCAAATGAGGAACGCTAGGAAAAATAGGTACTAGTCTAAAATGAAAACTTACTGGGGCCAGCAGAGGAGCCCTCGCCTGCCCGATCCTGGCCCTGTTGAACAGCATCCACCGCCTGCTGCTCCTGTGTCCTCCTCTCGCCCCTGGGGGGAGCTGACGTACAACATGAAAGAAAGAACAGAAAACATGGATGATTGTTGCTTGTCAATGTCAACCAAATCAAACATTTCAAAAGAACAATAACAAAATATTTCCGCGAAATTATATTGATTATGGTTACTTTTTATTTATTTGCGGACCTGTGACTTCGAAAGTCACGTAACTCACTAAACAAAGTACTGAAACGTTCACCTAGGACTGGCAGGCAGCAGTCCGCAGGCAAGACGCAAAGTGACAGACAAACTCCATTGTGATTTTCAGTCAGATCAGTGACAACACTAACAGTTGCCTGCTACATTACCAGTCATTTAAATAGTCAAACTATCAATCCACCGCCACTATTTTTCTTATTGTCAGGGTTACAAAGGAAGGGGCAGATTTAAGCCCTTGCGGCTCTTTTGCGCCGTTCTTGCGTGACTTTTGTGACGCAGCAGCTAAACAAAAAAGGGCGCCATGGTGCGGCGTATAATATTATAACAACGTGACGCATTTGGGAGATGCATCCCGTTATAAAGCCCTGCGCCATCAGGGGGCGTTCCGGCGCAAGGGAGGGCATTCCTGCGCTGGAACACATCCTAATAGTGGCTGAGGGAAATCTACAAAATATCAATCAGTCACCTTTAGGACAATGATGCGTCACACAAACCCTGCACCTGCTTGAAGCAGACGTACGGCTTGACCCAGCATTGGGGAGATAGGGTACCCCAGAGCATTGATGGAGCTGCGCCATCGTTGCGACGCAACTCCAGCAGTAAAGCTTCGGTGACGTTTTGGGCCCATGGGGCGCCGCATTGCAAATACGGCGCACCATGTTTGGTGGTGGTAGCGGGCCGCACAATTAATGGCGCATCCCTGCTACTTTGCAGGGATGCGACGGTAATTGCAATTCTGCCCCTTAGGGGCATACTTACTTACGCGTTCTGGCGCATCTCCAGAGATGCGCCAGATCAAATGCGTCACGCAAAACTACCCTTGCGACACGGCAGATGTGCCTCATTTACAATGCGGCGCGCCCTGGCGCAAGGGTAGGCACTTGCGTGACGCATCTCGTCACGTAAGAGCGGCGCATCGCTGGAGTCACGTCGCCAACGCAATGCAACTCCAGTAATGCTCAGGGCCACCCAATACTTTACATGCTGTGTCAGTCCTTTCGCCTGCTTCGAGCAGACATAAGGAATTGAATTGACGTAGCAGCGTCGCAGAAGTGCCTGCGTTAAATCTTGTAGATTTCACGCAGGCAATTTTGCGAGGCGCACAGCCGCTGGACCGCCCACCCTGCGTACTAGGAACGCACCCATTGTGGTGCAGGCCCATGGCTTTATAACGTGACGCATCTCCCTAGATGCGTCATGCTGTAAATGACTTGCAGGGATGCGGCACGTTTACGCCGCTGTTGCGTCACGCAAGGCAGCGTAAACGTGGCGCAAGGGGCTTGTAAATGTAATCTGCCCCCTAGTGTCTAGCATTACGCAGTTCTGTTAAGTACACTCATACATAATAGTTACTCAGGCCAATGAGACCACGAAATAGAAAACAAATAAGCATAGTAGCAACCCCACTGAGAAGGAGAGCAGTGCACCTGAAATGCACAGAAGATTTTGAAATATAATTTAACTACAATGTAATCGTCATCAGCGGCATTATTGGCTTGCTCCATGTAAAAAACAAATATTTGCAATACAACAACACAGAGCAGGAGAAAACATCATAGTAGTGAGTGATTAAATGCCAATGGCTACTACTACTCACCAAGCCCGGGGATCTCCAAGCCGAGCTGGTCCAGCAGGTCGCGCTCGCGGTCCAGGAGGTCCGTCCAGCGATGGGTGACCTGGCTGTAGGTGCGCTGGACCCCGTAGAGGTGGGATATGGCCCAGCACACCTTCTCCCACCGCTTCCGGCGCTCCCGCATGTTGTACCCGCCGGCCGCGATCCTGCCGCCTCCCGCGATGGTCCTGGGCAGGCGGCGCTGGACGAAGTAGACCAGCGCGCCCACTTCCTCCGGGCTGAATATCTCCCGGCGCGTCACCTGCTCCCCCCTCGATCTCACGCCTGCTGTCCTGCCACTGGGTCCAGCACTACTCCCCGCCGCCGCTGCGGCCCTCAAGTGCCTGGGCAGCTTCACGGCGCCTGGCTTGACCATGGTCTGGGCAGGTAAGGTAGGAAGAAGTAGAAAATTAAGAAGGAATAGGATAGGGAAGAAGAAAAGAAAAGAGTTTACAAAAGTAGTTTAAAAGTAAAGAAAAA
This sequence comes from Lissotriton vulgaris, assembly GCF_964263255.1. NCBI lineage: Eukaryota > Metazoa > Chordata > Amphibia > Caudata > Salamandridae > Lissotriton > Lissotriton vulgaris. The sequence continues at coordinate 2,911 of NW_028243771.1, read as the reverse complement.
TAGCAGAAAAGACAAAAATATACAGCTAGGAAAAGAGAGGGATAGATAAGAAGCAAAATCGTAAAAAAAAAACTGAAAACAAGCAAAGGATGGGAAAGATATCAAGAGGATTAAACACCATGCCCAGACACAGGAAATGAATGAAAAACAAGATGGCCGGCGCCCGTTTCCGAGCGCGAAAGTCAGTTCGCGCGAGATTTTCCTCGCGATCTCGTGCGAACCTCTAGATTTCCCGCGCGATCTCGTGCGAACCTCTACTCGCAATGCGCTTACTGCGCGAGATTATACATAGCGGGCGGAAACGGAAATACGTCACGCAAACAAAATGGCCGCGCCCGTACTCGACCTTGGGGTAAATTCGCGTGTTGCGCTGCAAGCGGCTCGCGAATACTGCAAAAAAACTCGCGAAACAACAAGCCGCAAAAAAATAAAATGCTCATTCGCACGAATTGGCGGCTTCCGCGGTCGGTTTCGCACGACGCCGCGCCCCGCGAATAGCGCGAAAAAAACCGCAAAACGATTTCAGCAAAAGCAAAAGCAATGAGCAGGTGCAAAAGGTCAACCTCATGATTTGTAACGATTCTTTGTACTGCTTCCTGAGGGGGCCCTCCAGAATTCGGTTGCCTGCTTGCAACTATTGTGTGACCCTGCTCTGACCTTAACTGTATGCCACAAAGGTCCTGATTTACAGCTAAAGGAGCAGACAAGCAGGTGCCAGGCTGGAACTTTAAATTCTTTCAGTGACACATTAATTAGCCCCTAATTCATTATTGTCATTTGGGGCAGGGCAGGTGTTGTTAATAAACTAACCCCAAATTAATTCATGTCAGTTCAAGCAGGGCAGGTGGGCTTGCTTTTCCCCCCCATCTTCTACAGTGATGATGAACCAGAGGGTGGCATTGATTTAACAGAGGGTGGCATGGGTGGGCCAGAGGGTGGCATGAGTAGTCAGAGAGTGGCAGTGATGAAAGAAGAGTGTCCCAAACAGGCTGGACAAGTAGAAACAACAAGTTCGCGAAACTTGCGACCCGACAGGTAAGTTCGCAATTTGCGACATTGTACAAAACCCTCGCGAACTCGCAGAAACCCGCGCAAACACAAAAAAAAAAAAAAATCCGCAAATTCGCGGGAATTCGCGGATTTTGCGGATTGCGAATCCGCAAATCCGCAAAATTCGCGAACGCGAGATCCGCAAAATTCGCTCATGCTTACGCTGGACCTGCTCCCGTTGCTTTATCCACCGCCGGAGACAGCGGGGTAACTGGCGATGGTGCCTTCGCCGCCTCCCTAGTTTCCCGCAGTTGCTTCATCAACACCCGTGCGTCGTCAGCCGTGGCGCCCTCGCAATCTTTCCCCAACCACGCTGCCAATTGTGCTGCTAACTCAGGCGGCATGTCCTCACCGGACACGGGAGTGACCACCACGGGAATCGGATTCCCCTCCTTCGGCACCGGAGTTGGCTCCTCGAGTGGGGTATCGGGAACCGGGATGTCCCCCCCAGATGCCCCCCTTCTGGGCCTCTTGCCTTTTCCTCCGGGAGCTGCTCCCGCCAAAGGTCGTTTCGGTCCACCTTCCCCGTCTTTAACCGCCATCTGCTTCTTCAGATCAGTTACTTCTTTCATGAGCATACGGAGCATCTGATCGGTAGTAACTCGCTTTCCGACTTTCTTAGGCATTCTCAGACAGAGTATCTGTAAGACAAAAAAGAAAGATTACCACGCTCAAAATGGGCTCTTCGTTCCGTCTCGAGCTCACGTGTAGCGAGGAGGTGCAGCTTCAGAGCACAGGAACAAGAGGATGCTTTCTTGGCTTGTTGCTCCTTTTATCCGTCTTCAGGGCGGGCGTAAACCCGCCCCTGCCTGCCCCAAAGGGCGTGGCCGGCCGCGTCGGTGTCTAGGCCAGCCCACTCCAGGGCGGGAAAAAGCGCGCCCCGGCTTCGCCGCTTCGGGCATACCAGCCGAGACTCGCCTCCCGCCCAAGATGGCTTCCCGGGGGGATCGTGGTACTCCGTAGGCATGAGCGGATTTTGCGGATTGGCAATCCGCGAATTTGCGGATTTGCGAACTCGCAATCCGCAAAATCCGCGAATTCCCGCGAATTTGCGGATTTTATTTTTTTTTGTGTTCGCCCGTGTTTCTGCCAGTTCGCGAGGGTTTTTACAATTTCGCAATTTGCGAACTTACCTGTCGGGTCGCAAGTTTTGCGAACTTGTTGTTTCTACGTGTCCAACCTGTTTGGGACACTCTTCTTCATCACTGCCACTCTCTGTCACCACTGCCACTCTCTGACTACTCATGCCACCCTCTGGCCCACCCATGCCACCCTCTGTTTCATCACCACACCCTCTGGTTGTCCAGTGTACATTATTTTCGGCAAAGCAAAGCACACCTTCCCTGCCTCAAGTGACCTGAATTAATTTGGGGCTGATTAATGTGTCACCGAATATTTTTTTAGCTGGCACCTGCTTCCTTAGTGCGCCCTGATTAGTGATCTTTTGCACTTGCTAAGTGCTTTCATTGTTGCAAAATTAGTTACAACACCTGCCCTGCCCCAACTGACAATAATGAATTAGGGGCTGATTAATGGATTTTAACTTCAAGCCTGGCTCCTGCTTGTCTCCCTTAGCTGTAATTCATGACCTTTGTGGCATATGTGTAACTATTCTGAGGTTCAGAGCAGGGTCACATAATAGTTTCAACTGGCAACTGAACTCTGGAGGGGCCCCTCAGGAAGCACTACAGGAAATGGCTACTAATGATGTGCCTGAACTTTTGAACCTGGTAAGTAGTTACTTTCAGTTTTGCTTAGATCGTATTTCTGCAATTTCGCACTTATTCGCGGGGCGCGAACTCACGCGAACAGTGCGAGCAGTGCGAGCAAAATCCGCTGCTCGCGGATTTGCGGATTTTGC
>NW_028243770.1:0-87960 GCF_964263255.1 Lissotriton vulgaris | reverse complement strand
TTTTGTCACTCTTGTTGTAGTGCTGAAGTAACATTTATTGTGCGAATTCGACTTTTATGTTCCGTCAACCTTATTCTGATTTTGAGTTCTGTCTTTCCAACGTATGTCTTACCACAAGGGCATTTTATGCAGTAGATCACATTCTGCGTATTGCAGTCACTTGTGTGCCTTAATGGTATTTGAACACCTGTTGTGGGATGCGTCAACATGTTACCAGGAATGACATTGTTACAATGTGTGCAATTGTAACATTTTAAAGTTTCTTTGTATTCCTTATTGTGGTTGCGCTTTGTGGTCTTAGACAGTAACTCCTGTAAGTTTCTTCCTCTGGTGTATGCATGAATTGGCAAATCCTTGTAAATATTCTTAAAATCCGGTTCATTAGCCAAAAGCTTCCATCTTGTGTTGATTATTCTTTTAATTGTCGGTGACTTAGTGGTGTATCTTGAGACAAATACTATCTTATCAGTTCTCTTTGCAGTTTGTGATACAAATAGTTCTTTCCGGTCTTTATTCGCTGCTCTTGTGTTACACTCCTGTAGTATCCTGTCAGGGTACCCTCTTTGTCTGTATCTCTGGAGATATTCTTGTGTTTTATCTTGGCATTTTTGGGGGTCTGAGCATATTCTTTTAATTCTTACCAATTGAGAATATGGAAGATTTTTATTAGACTCCTCGGGTGAAAGCTGGAATATTCCAAAGCATTATTGCGATCTGTCGGTTTGGTATACATTTGGGTATGCAGTCCGGTGTTTTGATAATTGTTACATCCAAGTATTCTATTGCCTTGTTGTCAATTTTATGGGTAAATTGAATCCTAGGATCAACTATATTCAATTGTTGTATCATGGCCTCCAGTGTTTCGCGGTTATCCATCCAAATCAAAAAGATGTCAGATGTCATCTATGAATCAACAGTATGGTCTGATCTTAGACCACCACGTGTCATTGCTCATCAAGTTCTGATATTTAAATAAAGCCATAAAGATATTTGCGTACGCAGGTGCCCCCGAAAAACCCATGGAGGTTCCAGTGAACTGTGCGTTGTACCTGTCGTTCCAATTGAAGTAACTATTTTGCAAACAGAATTTAAGTAATTGAAGTAACAGCACTGTACTGGGATCTTCCAGCTGTAGTAAGGCCCATTTGACGGCTTCCAAACCTGCGGAGTGTGGAATTGAGGTGTAAAGTGCTACCACATCTATGGTGCAAAGTAACCATGATTCTTGCATATCCTTTATGTACTTTCCAATTTGGTTAAAAAGTCTGTGGTATCTTTTATATATACAATCTCCATTGTTGTACAAATTTCTGTAGAAAGTAATCAAGATATCTTCCGAGGAGATCAAAGATTGACCCGCACCCAGATACTATCGCCTGAAGGGAGGATCTGTGAGACTCTTGTGAATTTTTGCCCTTGTGGTAAGACATACGTAGGAAATACAATACGCAAAATCAGAATAAGGTTGACGGAACATAAAAGTCGAATTCGCACAAAGAATGTTACTTCAGCACTAGCAGTACATTGGGCAGAGGAGAATCTCTCGATCTCACAACTACGGTTTATTGAACAGGTACAACTCAGGCCAGGCATAGATAACCACAAGAAACTCCTTCAACGCGAGGTGTATTGGATTAAGACCCTAGACACCATGATGCCGAAAAGATTAAATGATAGAATGGACATGTCGTGTTTCATTTAAAACCAAAAAGAGTGGCAAAACATATCCATAGACATACTGTTACAGACCAGAAATCAGGTTCATCTGCATTTCGAAATAGTATAAACCTGCATATTTACACCAACAGCCTTTCTTTACACAGCTCACCTCTAGATCACCATACATTTTTGGGCAGGAAAATTATCATATTTTCCACTTGGTATATAACCATTAGTATATTTTTTGAGTTGCATTATGGCTTGTAGATCAACAGATGTTAATACTGAAATGATATTTGGATTGGTCTCAGGATGTTATTGCAATAAAGTTTTTCATTCAACAGGCAACCTGTGTGGCACACAGGTGGTTGCACAATTTGGTGAAGAGTGGTCCCTCTGAATAACTATCTTGGCCTCGTAATAGGCAATATATGTGAATAGTGCACACCATGTGTTCTGATATGAGGCACTAAATATCGACACCAGTAACAAATACGCATGCACGACGATTCTATATTTTGTATATTCAGTACATTTAAGCTCTGACAGTCCATCTTAGTATGGCGGCCGCGTGGAATATGATCGGATTCACTTTACCGAAGTCGGTTTTTAGTTTCCATCACACTAGATTCATTATTTCCGCGATACCACCGTGGCGAACATGAAAGTCGGATTATGCGTTCGCTTTACACAGTCGTGAAGGTACGTTCATGGTGCGGCATTGAGATTGAGGTATCGCTTTTTGATATTGGAATAGTTACATAGCACACAGAGGAATCTTACTTATGGCCTTTTTTACTGGTCTGTCTTTTCAGATATAGTTCGAGGGGATTAAGTTTGAGGTAAGAGCGTGTGGTCAATTTGTGTATGTTTGTTAATATTCAGCAAATAGGCAACCTCCGTTATTTGGTTCTAACGCTGATTATTGGTATTTTAGCTTATGGTAGGCAAAGATAGGCTGGGGTAAGCGTGTTACACACCAGTGTCTCAGTATATAAGATACAAACATTTACCAATAGTGGAGTCGTATTAAACCTTGATGTTTTTAGTTGTTTACAGACTTTGTTTATAGACACATTGGTTGTTGAGGCTCGCTCACACTAGAAGAAGGTAGGACACACATCACATATGCATTGTATTACATCATGTTGATAATCAACAGAGTTTTTTTGGGTTATTTACACGGCTAAGTGAAGTGTTTTTGAGCCAAACATGGACCCTGATGGAATCTAACATAGGTTTCATTCACAGATCATCCCCTGAAGAAGGAACTTCTCTAGTTCCAAAATGCATTGGGCGCCAAATTTGAACAGCAAATGAATTAGCGAATATGACTGCTAACATACGTTTTGTTTTGTACACATGTAAATGAAAATTCACAATGATTTAACTGGCAATGTAATGTACAATGATGAAAAATTGTCTTGGAGTTTAAAAAATATATTTTTGAAAACATAGGAATAAACACTGAAATATACTGTTAAAATTAGATTTTTACATTGTGGTGTTCTCACATCAGGTGAAGTGTGCGCAACTTAGTCAAGCCTCAATGCTTGCGATAACTAGGTATTAGTAACAAGGGTTGACAGCTTTTGCAAGTTTCAGCACCCCATTAAAATTTAAAAGGTTTATAAGGAGTACAACAGGAGTGCACCCCTATCAATAAATGTATTAAATGTATGCTTAGCCAGCAGGCAACGCATTTGTTCTTTGAAGATAGGGAAGTTGTAAAGAATGGGATCGTCATTGTCTACTAACGGGACAGACCACACTGCTGCTGTACCGGCTAGATAGGCTACCTTGGCAGAATCATCTGGAAAAGTCATTGGTCTACACATAAAGTGCAGATGACATTGATTCATAAAAATACTACAATTTTTGCTTCCTCCAGAGAACCTTTCAGGAACTGCCAAAGACAATGGTACAGGTGTTGTAACTGTGAAGGCAACAGGTGGGCTACCACTAGTACTAGAAGTCCTATCATAATGAAATGTCGCACATGTGTTTCGGATGTAGTCCCAGGACCCCACCCCCAGGTGTTCTCCCTAGCTCTTTAGGCATTTAATTCTACACGTAAGGTCTGATTTTCCTGATGTAAATCCCGTTCTTCAGCTTGACCTATGGAAAGAGCTATAGTTAGACCCTGCAAGGTAAGGCCCACCCCCACAACCGAAGATAGAAGAGAGGAGTTGTCTGGGTCCATCTTCGCTCAGGCAATATAAAATACGTGGGCTTGTTTTACTGAGCCAATCCCACTCACCTGAATAAACAGTTACTGCAGGAACTAAGATAGTCCTGTCATTCACCTTGTGCTTTGTCACCTCATGCCTCAATATTAATAACCAGACTTGAGCAGAGATCCCACCGGGTGAAAGCAGGAACAAAAAACAAGGGAAAGGTTCGGGTAGTGTTAGACGCGGCTCTGTTGGCTTGGGTCTCCCTTCCATTTTATGCTGTTGCCGCCTGTGTTTTTGCTATGATTCCCCTATTGTAAATTGTTGTAATGGATTAGTGACTTCATGATTGGCTTATTTGATTTACTTGTCAGACCCTAGTACAGTACACCATGTGTTCCCAGGGCCTGTAAATCAAATGCTGCTGGTGGGCTTGCACCACTGGTTGTGCCACCCACAGAAGCAGCTTGCAAAATATGGCTCAGGCCTCTCATTGCAGAGCCTGTGTGTGGTCTGGAACTGCCATGTCGAATTGGCAAGTGTACCCACTTGCCAGTCCCTAAACCTTCCCTTTTCTACATATTAGTCACCCTTAAGGTAGGCCCAACGGTGCACGGATATAATATCGAGTCCAAAATATCGTTTGGACATAATATCGAGTAAATAATATAGACTGGACAAAATATCGACTGGACAGAATATCGACTACAAAAATATCATTTTTAAGGTAAGTGAAGTAATATCGACTGTATAAAATATAGATAGCAAAAATATCGCATTTTTGATAATATTTAATATTTTATAGTGTATTTTTATGTAATAATATGTGTGAAAAGTGTGTATTTATGTTATAAATAATTTTATTAAATTAATTTTGTTTTTATAATAATTGCGTAATGTAATTCTGTAGCGGGTTTTGGGTTTATAGGGGAATAGGGTGGGAAGTAATTTAATTATAATTAATTAAATATGTAAAATAATTAATTGATATTAATTTAAAATTAATTGTTAATTAATTTATATGTGTTAATTAATTTATTAGTAATTGCAAAATAATTAATAATAATTGATTAATTGGTAAATATATAAATTTTACTAATTTAATGCAGTAGCGGGTTGTGGGATTATAGGGGAATAGGGTGGGAAGTAATTTAATTAATAATAATTAAATATGTAAATATATTTATTGATAGTAATTAGTAATTAATTGATAATTAATTTATATGTGTTAATTAATTTAATAATAATTGTTAATTATTTTATATTAATTGATTAATTGGTTAATATGTGATTTTTACTAATTTAATTTTTACAACTACGCTTTCCAACGCTTTCCTTACTGTTGCATCCAATGGAGTTGGAATAGTAATTTTAACCCCTATGCTATCCAACGCTTTCCCTACTGTTGCACCCACTGGAGTGGGAATAGTAATTTTAACCCCTATGCTATCCAACGCTTTCCCTACTGTTGCACCCACTGGAGTGGGAATAGTAATTTTAACCCCTACGCTATCCAACGCTTTCCCTACTGTTGCACCCATTGGAGTGGGAATAGTAATTTTAACCCCTACGCTATCCAACGCTTTCCCTACTTTTGCACCCACTGGAGGGGGAATAGTAATTGTAACCCCTGCGCTATCCAACGCTTTCCCTACTGTTGCACTCTTTGGAGTGGGAATAGTAATTTTAACCCCTACGCTATCCAACGCTTTCCCTAATGTTGCACTCACTGGAGTGGGAATAGTAATTTTAACCCCTACGCTATCCAACACTTTCCCTACTGTTGCACTCTTTGGAGTGGGAATAGTAATTTTAACCCCTACGCTATCCAATGCTTTCCCTACTGTTGCACCCACTGGAGTGGGAATAGTAATTTTAACCCCTACGCTATCCAACGCTTTCCCTACTTTTGCACCCACTGGAGTGGGAATAGTCATTTTAACCCCTACGCTATCCAATGCTTTCCCTACTGTTGCACTCTTTGGAGTGGGAATAGTAATTTTAACCCCTACGCTATCCAACGCTTTCCCTACTGTTGCACCCACTGGAGTAGGAATAGTAAATTTTACCCCTACGCTATCCAACGCTTTAGCTATTGTAGAATTCACTACAGTTGTTATAATAATTGTTAACTATTTTGTTATGCTACAGTAAAATTATTATATATGTTTATTTAATATAAAAAAATATATAAATATATATGTATTATTTTTTTAGATTTATTTTTATTTTAAAATAAATAATTATTAATATAACATTATTTTATTAATTTAAAGTAAGTTTAGACTAAACATATTTATTATTACATTAGTATTAACTTAATTTAAAGACATTTTAAAAAAACGATATTTTTTACAGTCTATATTTTAGTAACTCGATATTTTGGAATCGATATTTTTGTACTTACCTGTTTAAAGATAGCCAGTCGATATTTTGTCCATCGATATTTTGTCAACGATATTTTGTCACCTCGATATTTGTGAGGTCGATATTATTTCAGTGATCCAGGCCCAACGTACCCCCATGAACGGGGTGCATTGTATACAAAAGGTAGGACATGCCGTCATGTGTGTGGCATGTCCTGTTTGGGAATGACAGCCTACTTTGTTTTTCACTATTGCAAGGCTACCTGCTCCCATAGGCCAGAATAAGCAGTTTGATTTTAACATCTTATAATCCTAACTGACCCAGGGAACAAGGTAGGAAAAAAAATTTAGTGTGCCTGAACTCAGGTTGTTAAAATACATCTTTAGGTGTGGGTGATTTTTACATTTTGTGTTTGAAAATACAACTTTTAGAAAATAGGTATTTTCTTGCCTAACCATCCAGTATGCCTCTGCTAGGTTTGTGTATTCCATGTCTGGTTTGTGAGTGACAGGGGGCTAGAGAGAGCCTTGGCTCCAGCAGTCTGATTGGTCAGGGCTGGGCTGCATAGGACCTGCACTGAATAGAGAGTAGGGGGAGGAGATTTCCTTTCACTTGCCTGAGCCTTCATAGAATAGAGTGTAGGGGGAGGAGATTTCCTTTCAGCTACCTGGCCAGGCCTGATTTCAACAATGCTGTCTCCACCTCCTGCTGGAAGCTGCACCAGGGAGGACAGAATTGGTTTTGGCTAGGCATAGACACTCTTGGCCTTCAGTGAACAAAGGATTTTGCAGTATAAATACTGGGGCCCAGACTCCAGAACTTTAGATCACTTCTGGGAATCAAGACAAACCTGCCAAGGAGAGAAACTAAGACAGCTGAAGAAGGAGACTGCCCCTGTGCTGTGTGCTGTTTGGGGTTGGCCGGCAGTGGTTACTTTGTGTGTACTTTATTATCTTGAGGAAGATCTCCAAGGGTTTGATGCTGAGCTTGCCTCCTGTTCTGAAGTCCCAGGGACACAAAGACTTCACCACCAGCTCTCCTTGAATTTCCTTGCTGGGAATTCAACCTGCAGTAAGCTGCCTGCTGTTATTTTGGGCCCTCTGGAGAATGTGTGTCGCTAGGAGCTGGAAGAGCGACGTAACGAGGTGGAAGCGTGTCGCCCCCGCCGCAGTTGCCGTTGCACCGCCGAAGAAGTGTGTCGCCGCCGCAGATGTTCGCTATCGCATCGCCGAAGAAGCTTGTCGCAGGGCCTGTCACGGCTCAAGAAACCATTGATTTCGCCTCACAGCCATCGGGCGTACATGCATTGCATCCAAGTTGTCGCATCGCATCAAAGGCCCCATTTTGTCGCATCGCACGTGATCGTTGCATCGCATTGAGGCGCCATCTTGTCGCATTGTAACTGGAACGCAGTAAGAAACCGACGCATCACCTCCTCTCCGGTAAGGAACAGACACATCACCTCCCCTGCGCTGATGTAAGGAACCAACGCTTCACCTCTCCTGAAGCAAGGAACCGACACATCACCTTCGCTGCGACCCTTTTGTTTGTATTGCATGGCGCATCCAAGGTGCTTTGACAATAATGTGTTGCATTTATCCTCTACAGTGAACTAAGCTATTTCTACCATTTTAAAGTCATATTCTTTACTAGCAGCCCGTCCCGACGTTGTTCGGGTATGAATTGCTGCCAGCCAGTAGTATATTGTTTTGAAGGATTTCGTTTTGATAGCATTTCTTATCTGTGACAGGCCTGTGAAACCCTCCGATTCACAGTGCACTGCTGATGCACTTAAGAGTTCGCGTTCAGTAGTCTATGAACTCGAGTTTCCCTACTTTATTTTTCCTTGCAATATTATATAGCGCGAACTTGACAACATGGCATGAGCACAATTTACATTACAGAAGAACACATTCATTTGTGGTAGGCACGGGGAGACAAAGCGATTTGCCTGGAATCACAGGATGTTGAGCTGATGCCAAGATTCGAACGAAGCTCCCCAGCTCTAAAGTTCGCAATTCTAGAACTTGTGACGGGAGGTGTGTCTAAAAGTGTATGTCGGTGCTGGCCATCAATGAGAGAGACCTGTGCATTTTTCAAATTGGTGGTGAAAAAATATGTTGCTGGAGATGTGGGCCGCCGTGCCACCAATGTACTTACCGGGGGAGGGTAAACACCCATTATTCCGCAACTTTCTTTCCGCATACCATCACTCCGCATACTTTCATTACGAAAGTACCATGACTCCGCAATGCCATTATAACGCATGGCATTACATTTTATATGCTTTTACCACGCATACATTTACAACGAAATTCATTGTAAATGCATGAATGGTAAAAGCATGTTTTTTTATGTTTGGATAAGGTAAGTATGGGTATAGGGGTATATGTTTTGGGGTACTGAGGTATATGTTTTGGGGTGTTTGGGTATTTTAAGGGTTCAGATATAGTTTTGGGTTATGGGGTACTGGGGTAGTTTTAGGGTTTAGGGATAGGTATGGGTTTTGGGGTACAGGGGTATTTTTAGGGTTCAGGGCTAGGTTTGGGTTTTGGGGTATAGGAATATTTTTAGGGTTCAGGGGTAGGTTTGGGTTTTGGGGTACAGGGGTATTTTAAGGGTTCAGGGATAGGTTTGGGTGTTGGGGTACCGTAGTATTTTTATGGTTCAGGGCTAGGTTTGGGTTTTGGGGTACAGGGGTATTTTAGGGTTTAGGGGTAGGTTTGGGTTTTGGGGTGCTGGGGTATTTTTAGGGTTCAGGGCTAGGTTTGGGTTTTGGGGTACAGGGGTATTTTTATGGTTCAGGGTTAGGTTTGGGTTTTGGGGTACAGGGGTATTTTAGGGTTCAGGGGTAGGTTTGGGTTTTGGAGTACAGGGGCATTTTTAGGTTTCAGGGCTAGGTTTGGGTTTTGGGGTACAGGGTTATTTTTATGGTTATGGGGTAGGTTTGGGTTTTGAGGTACAGGGGTATTTATAGGTTTCAGGGCTAGGTTTGGGTTTTGGGGTACAGGGGTATTTTTAGGGTTTAGGGATAGGTTTGGGTTTTGGGGTACAGGGTATATATATAGGGTTAAGATGGGTTAGTGTTTAAGGGTGCTGGGGTATTTTAAGGAGTAAGTGTGGGTTATGATTATGGGGTGCAGGGGTATTTAAAGGGAGCAGGGTGGGCACCCGGAGCTGGAATGTACAGAACCTGGGAAGTAAAAACAATGAAATATTGGGCACAACGCTCGCTTTTTTTTCCCTAATCCCTAATCCCGCACACTCCGAAGCCCCCAGCACACGCCCACAGCACACGATATGAGACATGGCATGAAGGGCGGAACGTACCACACGCCCCCAGCGTTTGTCACGCGCCCAGCACACGCCTACAGCACAACGCAGACATGCCCACAAGGGACTACTTTGCTGGCACGGTTCTTTTACCTTTTAAATGTATATGGTGGGCGTCTGCATAGCCTATGTCCTTCTGCTGCAACTGCCCTTTCCAACGCTGTATTGGGTGTTGTGATTTGTGCTGTGGTTCCTGAGATTACCCGCCTCAAAGGTTTGGGCTCTCTCTTTATTATATTAGTATGGATATTGTATTATGGATTTTTTGTCATTTGGTCTTGTGTTAAGTCTAGTAAAGATTATTTATTTTTCTAAACAGATGTGGTGTCCATTTGTAGTGTTTTCACTGTATTACAATATGTGTTCATAAATGCTTTACACCCTGCCTCTGAGATAAGCCTGTCTGATCGTGCCAAGCTACCAAGGGGGTGAGCAGGGTTTATTTTAGGAGTGTATCCCCCTTTCCCTGACTAGAAGCAAGGGTACCTATTTGGACAAAGGTGCAAACAATTGCCAAGTAGAGACCCACATTTCTAAAAGGTAGCCACTGGAATGCTCTCTTGGCGATATCACAGAAAACAGTCACACTACAAGCGTCTTTAAGGAAAGAAAAGAACAGATAACAATTAGCACCAAGGACAAGCATTTGAATAACAGCAGTCAATATTCAGGTGAAAACATAACATTGGACGTTTCCAGAAGAAAAGAGAGCATGAAACAGCGGCCAAAAGCCGATAGGCACAAATCCCACACCAGAAAACAGGGGAAAACAAAAGGTCAGTGCACTGAAAACACCAGGAACAAATGTAAAAAAGGGAAGCAACTGGTTAATTGTAACCCTAACAATCACTAACTGTCCGAATCCTTTAGGAAGGAATGCGCCTCCAATGCACAGAAACGGGGAAGGCAAAAACAGTCCGCAAACCCAAAGGAGCAGATCCAGCGAGGGCCGGGGAAAAAGAGCAACGTAGAGTCAGCAGAAACCGCTAATGACATGAATCCCTCTGGGTCAGGAACTGGCTGTTAAAACATGCAAGGAGGAGAAGGAAGGCAGCGCTTGCATAGTCGTTATCGCTGCCCCTGGCAAACATTGCGGTTGCGTCAGAGTATGTTTCATCAAGGGAAATCCAAGAAGGAAGAACATGACCCAGAACGGGCAAGAAACGAAAACAGAAATCCAAAGCACAGGACAGCAAAAGAACATAGACTGTCCATAACTGCCCAGACATACAAAAGAAAAACACACACAATCATAACCCCTAAAGCTAAGGGCGGGATTAAGGTCATGACAGTACCCCCTCCCAAAAGGCCACCCACAGGACGAGGCTTCAAAGGATGACAAGCATGGAAAATATGAACCAAGCGAAGTGCATGCAAAAAACAAGCAGGTTCCCAAGAAAGATCCTCAGGGGGGTAACCCTTCCAATCCACCAAGTAATACAGACGTCCGACACCTCTTCGAGTCAAGAATGGCATTGACCTCAAATTACTCATGCTCATCAACCAGGGTAATCATCAGGCAAATCCAGCTTCATAGCCACAGGATTTATCACTTGACGAATTTTAAAAGGTTCCACAAAACATGGCTGCAGATTTTTGGATCCACCTAGTTGCAAGTTTTTAGAAGCTAACCAGACCATATCACCTGGGACATAAGAAGGATTTGTGCTTTGAAGATAGGGAAGTTGTAAAGAATGGGATTGTCATTGCCTACTAAAGGGACAGACCACATTGCTGCTGTACCGGCTAAATATGATATCACAAATGCTACATTGGCAGAATCATCTGGAAAAAACATTGGTCTACACATAAAGTGCAGATGACATTGATTCATAAAAATACTAAAATTTTTGCTATCCCCAGAGAACCTTTCAGGAACTGCCAAAGACAACGGTACAGGTGTTGTAACTGTGAAGACAAAGGATGGGCTACCACTAGTACTAGAAGTCCTGTCATAATGAAATATCGCACATGTGTTTTGGATGTAGTCCCAGGACCCCACCCCCAGGTGTTCTCCCTAGCTCTTTAGGCATTCAATTCTACACGTAAGGTCTGATTTTCTTGATGTAAATCCCGTACTTCAGCCTGTACTGTGGAAAGAGCTATAGCTAGGCCCTGCAAGGTGTGGCCCACCCCCACACCCGAAGATAGAAGAGAGGCGTCGTCTGGGTCCATCTTCGCTCAGGCAGAATAGAATACGTGGCTTGTTTTACTGAGCCAATCCCACTCACCTGAAAAAACAGTTACTGCAGGAATGAAGATAGCCCTGTGATTCACCTTGTGCTTTGTCCCCTCATGCCTCAATATTAATAACCAGACATGAGCGGAGATCGCACAGGGTGAAAGCAGGACGAAAAAACAAGGGAAAGGTTTGGGTAGTGTTAGACGTGGCACCATTGGTGTCGGTCTCCCTTTAATTTTTTGCTGTTGCCTCCTGTGTTTTTGCTATGTTTCCCCTATTGTAAATTGTTGTAATGGATTAGTGACTCCATGATTGGCTTATTTGATTTATTTGTCATGCCCTAGTACAGTACACCATGTGTGCCCAGGGCCTGTAAATCAAATGCTGCTGGTGGGCTTGCACCACTGGTTGTACCACCCACAGAAACAGCTTGTAAAATATGGCTCAGGCCTATCATTGCAGAGCCTGTGTGCAGTCTGGGACTGTCATGTCGACTTGGCAAGTGCACCCACTTGCCAGTTCTTAATCCTTCCCTTTTCTACATATTAGTCACCCTTGAGGTAGGCCCAAGGTACCCCCATGAACAGGGTGCTTTGTATGTAAAAGGTAGGACATGACCTGATGTGTGTGGCATGTCCTGATTGGGAATGACAGCCAATTTCGTTTTTCACTATTTCAAGGCTACCTGCTCCTATAGGCCAGAATGAGCAGTTTGATTTTAACATCTTATAATCCTAACTGACCCTGGGAACAAGGTAGAAAAACAAATTTAGTATGCCTGAACTCAGATTGTTAGAATACATCTGTAAGTGTGGGTGATTTTTACATTCTGTGTTTGAAAATATCACTTTTGCAAAGTAGCTATTTTCTTGCCTAACCATCCAGTATGCCTCTGCTAGGTTTGTGTATTCCATGTCTGGTTTGTGAGTGACGGAGGGCTGGAGAGGGTCTTGGCTCCAGCAGCCTGATGAGTCAGGGCTGGGCTGAATAGGACCTGCACCGAATAGAGAGTAGGCAGAGGAGATTTCCTTTCACTTGCCTGAGCCTTCATAGAATAGAGAGTAGGGGGAGGAGATTTCCTTTCAGCTACCTGGGCCAGGTCTGATTTCAACAATGCTGTCTCCACCTCCTGCTGGAAGCTGCACCAGGGAGGACAGAACTGGTTTTGGCTGGGCACAGACACTCTCGGCCTTCAGAGAAGAAAGGTTTTTGCAGTATAAATACTGGCGCCCAGACCCCAGAACTTCTGGAAATCAAGACAAACCTTTGCCAAGGAGAGAAACTAAGAAAGCTGAAGGAGGAGACTGCCCCTGTGCTGTGTGCTGTTTGGGGTTGGTCAGCAGTGGTTACTTTGTGTGTACTTTATTGTCTTGAGGAAGATCTCCAAGGGCTTGATGCTGAGCTTACCTCCTCTTCTGAAGTCTCAAGGACACAAAAACTTCACCTATTATTTAGAAGAACAAACAGTAGTGAGCTTAATAATTAAGCCAAAGAGCCCAAGGAAACAAATAAACTAATTAGATAATTATAGTGACATGCAGACAAAATTAATAGAAACAAACCATGCTTTTTATATTCAAAATTAGTTTGTGATTTATTTAAATATTTTCTTCATTTTTGTTGAGAATTTCATTTATATAAAATACATATAAATCATTAAAAAGTCAATGACATACATTTTGTGATTTCAGAAAGATATCTATACATATTCAAAAACACAGAGAAGAGAGGGGGAAGACAAAAAACAGCACAAATGACTATGGTGATAAATCGGGCTAGTGGAGTAAGCAAAGCGGTGGATTGAAACTCTACGCGCGTTTCGGCTATTGCCTTCTTCAGGAGTCCGTCATTTGCATTAGGACAGAAACATAACAATAAGAAAATGGTGTACACTTATTTGGATAAATTTCTTGAAGAAGGTCAGTCAACTGGATGGGACCGTACTCTGTACCTCGCTTGCTAATGCCCGTATTATCCTTATTAATATGATTCTTGTAGCGCTTGAAGAGGTATTGAGGTCATGTCAGTGGATATACAACACTTATAAGTTGGTCGCTGTACCTTCGTATAAAAATTATATGGGAACGCAAAGACAATCCTGGGTCTAAGTTGCTGTGGGCACATTTCTTGTTTGTTTGTGGTGCCACAGGCGATGGCAATCTAATTGATATTTGGCACTCGAGTAAAGTTGGACTTCTTTAGTTATGTATCCCTCCTTATTGATGAAACGCCTCGGGAGAAATGCAAACCGAAGCAAAGACGGGCGCCGTGATACATTGGGGTTCTGGATGTCCTGTGTTGTCGAACCGAAGGAACAACACAAAGACTTCACCACCAGCTCCCCCTGAATTTCCTTGCTGGGAATTCTACCTGCAGTGAGGTGCCTGGTGTTGTTTTGGGCCCTCTGGAAACTGTGTGTCGCTGGGAGCTGGAAGCGTGATGTAACGAGGAAGAAGTGTGTCGCCGCAGTTGCCGTTGCATCGCCGAAGAAGTGTGTCGCCGCCGCAGCTGTTCGCCATCGCAAGCGTGTCAAAGGGCCTCTCGCGGCTCAAGAAACCATTGATTTCGCCTCACAGCCATCTGGGGTACATGCATTTCATCCAAGTTGTCGCATTGCATCAAAGGCCCGATTTTGTCGCATCGCACCGCATCGTCGCGTCG
Source organism: Lissotriton vulgaris (assembly GCF_964263255.1). Taxonomy (NCBI): domain Eukaryota; kingdom Metazoa; phylum Chordata; class Amphibia; order Caudata; family Salamandridae; genus Lissotriton; species Lissotriton vulgaris. The sequence goes on along the minus strand of NW_028243770.1, from coordinate 73,584 downwards.
CATTGAGTCGCCATCTTGTCTCATTGTAACTGGAACGCAGTGAGAAACCGACCCATCACCTCCTCTCCAGTAAGGGACCGACACATCACCTCCCCTGCGCTGCAGTAAGGAACCAACGCTTCACCTCCCCAAAGCAAGGAACCGACGCATCACCTTCCATGCGACCCTTTTGTTTGTATTACGTGGCGCATCCAAGGTACTTTGACAGTAATGTGTTGCATTTACCATTTACCATCTACAGCGTACTAAGCTATTTCTACCATTTTAAAGTCATATTCTTTATATTGTATTGTGGATTTTTTATAATTTGGTCTTGTGTTAAGTCTAGTAAAGAATATTCATTTTTCTAAACTGGTGGGGTGGGGTGTTCATTTGTAGTGTTTTCACTGTATTACAATATATGTTCACAAATGCTTTACACCCTGCCTCTGAGATAAGCCTGCCTGATCGTGCCAAGCTACCAAGGGGGTGAGCAGGGGTTATTTTGGGAGTGAATCCCCTTTCCCTGACTAGAAGCAAGGGTCCCTATTTGGACAAAGGTGCAAACCATTGCCAACTAAAGTCCCACAGGTAGCCACTGGAATGACCTCTTCGCGATATCACAGAAAACAGTCACAATACAAGCGCCTTTAAGGAAAGAAAAGAACAGATAATAACATCAATCAATATTCAGGTGAAAACATAAGAAAACAACTTAGGATTAGCTCACTCTTTTTTATATCTAACCAGGGACTCAATGGAAATCCAAGGTAACTTCCACCATTGGACGTTTCCAGAACAAAAGAGAGCATAAAACATGTCCGCATCCACAAAAGGCCAGAATCTGTGAATGCCCAGGAACAGGGGCAAAAAGCTGATAGGCAAAAAACCCACACCAGAAAACCGGGGAAAACAAAAAGTCAGTGCACTGAAATTACCAGGAACAAATGTAAAAAGGGACGCAACAGGTTAATTGGAAACCTAAGAATCACTTACTGTCCAGATCCTTTAGGAAGGAATGAGCCTCTGATGCACAGAAACGGGGAAGGCTAAAACAGTCCGCAAACCCAAAGGAACAGATCCAGGGAGGTCCAGGCATGAAGAGCAATGAAGAGTCAGCAGAAACTGCTAACAGCATCAATCCTTCCAGGTCAGGAACCGGATGTGAAAACAAGCAACGAGGAGCAGGAAGGCGGCACTGGTATACTCGTTGTCACTGCCCCTGGGAAACAGTGTGGCTGCGTCTGAGTACGTTTCATCAATAGAAATCCCAGAAGGAAGAACACGACCCAGCAGGGGCAAGAAACGAAAGCAGAAAGCCCAAGGACAGGATAGCAAAAGAACATAGACGGTACATAACTGCCCAGACATACAAAAAGACCCACACTATCATAACCCCTAAAGCTAAGGGCGGGAATCAGGTTGTGACACTCAACATAGACAATTCAGACGTACAACCCTATTGATACTCTCACCACCACCACTCCAACCATCTTTGGAACTGCGAACTCCATCAGTCTTCAAGTTTGGACTTTGTACTTAAGGGACATGGGCACTTTTAAACTGGGGCAAGTATTTTATTTCTAGCTCCTTTCCCCTGTGACATTAACCTTCCTCCTGCTACCACTTGAAGGCACTGGGATCCTTATTACTCAGTCTTCAGGTGTAATCATTAAAACCTCTGCCATTGGTCAAAGAGACCATATTTAGGTTCTACACTTACCTACAGTAATGTCTGCTCCAGGGCAATAAAAGGAGCAAGAAAAAAATTATAAATAGAAGAGCTTTTTATAAACGTCATATCATGTAAGATTACAGTCTATGAGATTTGGTAGGGGTTATAAATGTGCTCTTTATCAACTTTTAGTATATTTCTTGTAGTCGTGGAGGAGGAGAGGAGTAAAGCAGTCCTCAAAAAGATACACATTAATGAGGACACTGGGGTGGAGGTGGAGGAGCAGGAAGATCCTGTGTAACCGCATTTCCCTTCTCCTCAGGATCTTTAAGAAATGATAAATAAGGCCGTGGCTGCTAACTTGAAGGCACAAGAACCTCCACCTAAGCAGTAAAAGGTTTCAGATCCAGTGAAGGATGAGTCTGAACAGAGAGGTCACACCATTCAGGGTCCAGATTTTTGGGAGTTACATAACCATATCAGGAAGAGCCTGGGATTTCCTGAATCAGCCTCAGTTGATGAAGAGGATTTGTTTACTCAGTTTCAGCTAAAGGAATCTGAGTCTTACCTCTCTATCCTGCTATTAAAATGACTCTTTTTAAAGGAATGGAAGGATATTAAGAAGCCACTGTTTCTTAGGTTTCTCTCAAAAAGATATCCTTTGGACAGTTTTCAGGAGAAGGATCTGTGAGAAGGTGGCCTGGTATATGATGCTCAATAGTTCTAGTGATCACCTTGTACCATGCCAAGCAACCCTTATGATGATTGGTTGTAAGTCAACCTTATAGACCAGCTATCCTAGTGGTAGCGTGGACAAAGCAGTCTTAGGCTAAACTCTGAAAGGCATGTGAAGCAAGCTGTTTTACCATATACAACCCCCTTGAATACCAAATGAAAGGACACCACACAGATATATATTGAATATATATATATATTTATTAACTACAAATATCCCCTATACTCTTTATGAGCACAGAAGCACAAGCGTTAAAACAAAACACAGTTAAAATACACAAAAGTTGCACAATATGGATGAGCCCTAGGGGCCACCTAAACCATATACTAAGAAAGTGGTATAAGAGATACCAATTGAAAAGGAAACAGGCCTAGGGCCTTGGGAATCGCTGGAGCTGATCGGGACTAGCAGTGAGTACGTTGGGAAAGGCCCGCGGGACTCGGGTGCAGTGTTTAAAGTGCACGCACTCACCAATGCATTGTCTATGGTGCGTAAAAGTTACAAAGTTAGTTATTTAGGAACCTTCCGAGTGACCTAGAGGAGTGAAACTTAAGACACAGGCACTAGAGGTGTGTACCAGTGTGAGAACACCGGCGTGGATGAGTTACCTCACCCACAGGAAGCGGGTGCACAGGTGCGAAGTAGTGTCGGGTTTCGTCACGCTGGTCGATGGTGCTTGGAGCTGAAGATGCTGCAGGCGGCTCGATGTGAAGAGTTCCGGTGGATCCAAGGGTGGATCTGAAGTGGTGAAGACCTGAAAGCAGAGGGGACAATGTTCAAAGTCACTAGCCAGTGACTACAGTGGAACCAGGCGATGTCGGGTGCAAACAGGCGATGAGGTATAGCTTCTCTCTGCAGCCACGTGGACACGAAGAGATCGAGGACGTCCAGGAGTCAATCATGAGCTGTCCCACGCAAGCTTCTCGCTGTTGGCGGTGTCGGCAACTTGATTGGAGCAAACAGGCCTTGGCTAATGCAAGCCACGCAGGAATCAAAAAAGGCTTATCACTCGGACCAGCAAGGTCAGAGCGGGTGCTCCCTTTTACAGGAGCGAGGGCAAGTCTGGAGCAACCTGACACGCAGTGTAGTTTGTAGGTTTCGTTGCCAAGATGGCCGCTGACCACGTGGCAAGTGGCCGGGATGGCGCATCGAGTGGCACAATGCAAAAGGGCCCCACACAGATCGTGGAGATGCTGGGGGGCTGATCTTCGGTGCAGGGGCTGCTCATGGTGGGGCTTCTCAGTCCTAAAAGCACAATGTTGAGGGTGCCTCAGGTGCTGCGCAGTCAGCTTCTCGGGGGTCTTTCAAGAGGTCCGGTCCCACGTCTCTCGGTGCCTCCACAGGTCCCTTCTTTGCAGGGACTGTGGATCGGGCTGTGAGAAGTCTGGGAGTCTGAGTCTTGTCAGGCTCTGAGCTCGGGCTTTGGCGGGAGGTGGCGGCAAAGCAGATGTCAAGTTGCTGGGTGGTGCCTGTGTTCACAGGGTGGCCACTCCTAGGCCACAAGGGAGATGCTCTTCAGTCTTCTGTGCAGCAGAATGTCGAAGTCCAGTCGTCTTCTTAGTTTCAAGTTGATTCAGGATGATCTAAGGTGCTATGGCACTGCTCCCACTCTTATTCCCAATCTGAGGGGTGGATCACCTGCTAGGTCCCTCCTCTGGGTAGGACCAGGAAGGGGGGCGGTTACACCCCCTTTCCTTTGTCCAGCTCCTCGCCAGCCCTGGGTCTGGGAAGTCCCGGGACCGGTTTGGACTGGCTTATGCACGGGGACACCTTGTGTGCCCCGGGCATGTCTGATTCTATTCAGCCCTATCCTACCCAATACACAAAATCCTGTCTGGGGTGGTGCTCGCACCTCCCAAGGCAGGAAACCCTTTGTCCAAGCCTCCCTCGCTGGAAGGACTCCCGGCAGGAGGAGGTCAGACTTGTGTCTGTGGTGGCAGCATCCATTTTGTGATGCTGAGGCTCTGGTTAACTTTAACCGGGGTTACGGTTATGTACATGTTGTGTCCCTCTAGAAGGGTGGAATGCTATCCCCGTCGACAGAACTGTCGAGGGTATAGTATTCCAAATCGTATGACACCTTACTCGACATGTTTTGATAAAGCCAAACCAAAGTTAGCATATAACAGCGAGGATTATAATGCACTTAAGAGTATATGGTATGGCAATATCCCGGAACAGCTAAGGGAGTTGTTCCCTCACAGCTGCAGACCGGCTCAGCTCATGCTAGAGCACCATCTCACATGAAACCACGCACTCTGCCCCCAGGATTGCAGGGGCCTTCCATAGGAATGGCTAATAGGTTAACATGTGTCCAGTTAAGGTTAGATATAGGGATACTATATCTAAGCAAGAGGTGATTACACCAACTTACCCCAGCTGAGTGATCAGCCAGTTGTGTCAAATATGGAGGCCAGGCCAGGGGTGGCACAATATATGCTGCAGCCCCTGGTAGGCCTTGGAAACACCTATGCCCTGGGTACCTAGGGTACACTGTTACAGGGGCCAATAAGGTGAACCAGTTCCAATTGTGTATGCACCTAAGGTACATGGAGTCCATTTTAAGGAGAGAGCAATCAGCCTGGGGCCCTGAATAGCAGGATCCCAGGCCAACTATGTCAAAAACCAGCTAAACACCAGGCAAAAAGTTTGGGGGTAACCATAGTCAGATATCCACCTTCCTACAGGATCCATCCTCAGTTAAGGTCCACTCTTTCCTTGCAGGGTTATCCTATCAGGGTTCCATAATTTCTGTGGATGCTTCGCCTCAAGATGTGGATGATAAGAAGGTGATACTGTGATCAAGAGAGTCTATCCAGCATCTAATTTTGTTATTAGAGTTCAGCTTAAGCATCATATACTGTTCAATCCCTGTTGACGGATTTTCTACGATTTTAGGAAGGAATCCTGGAAGGATCAGGCTGTACTAATGACTGTCAGCTATAAAACAACAGGACCTATTCCTGGCGGACCTTTTTTTATGCCATTTCAGCAAGAAGACACATATGGATACATTCTTGGAGGGTTGATGTAGCTCAAAAAGCTATGTTGAGACATCTTCCTTTTACTGGAAAAAAACTGTTTGGACTGCAGCAGGAGGAGTTAATAAAACAAATCTGCGTAAGACAGGAAGCTTATGGTTGCCCCTTGCCCTTTAGGCAGAGTTTGTTGTTTTCTGGCAAGCAATATTTTTTTACTCAGAATGGAGTCAGGGGTTCTTTTCAGCCCTTTTGAGGAAGAGGATGTGGCAAGGGTTCCCCTCCCTCTTAAAAATACCGGTCTTGACCAGCAGGAACATCAGTCAACAACTCAAAAATCCTGATTATGCCAGGCTGGTTGGAGTTCACCTTACTCCGTTTTTCGACATTTGGAAGGGGTTAATATCAGATGCATGGTTACAAAATATAATCTCAGTAAGACCCAGAAGATGTGTAGGTAAATGCTCCAGTTCCTCAGCATCCTCAAAAAGGAAGGCCATTCTCCAGGGTATCAAGGAGAATGCCATAGCACCTGTTGCTCAAGTGGATTGTGGTAAGTGGTGTGATTCAATAATGTTTGTGGGAATTAAGCCTTCAGGAGAGTACGAGCCTATTCTGGACCTCAAAAAGCTGAATTGATATCTCAACACAGGCCTTTTAAAATTATAAATTTACAACTGATTTCTCCTTCCATTTGTAAGGGAGATTTTTTGCATCTTTAGCCTTATTGGAATCTTACCTGCACCTCCCTATTCATGAGCACTTTCAGAGGTTCCTGCCAGTTTGTGTATGAGGGAAGCACTACCAGTTTAGAGTACTGCCTTTTGGACTTTCCCTAGCACCAAGAGTTTTTACTTAAGTGCACATACCTTTTGTTCGTCTATATTACACGGGCAAGGCGTTCATTTGTATCCCTATCTTGATGATTTACTAATCTGTGCATCTTCTCTTTCTGGCGTACTATCTTATTTATATTCAGGCTGAGTGCATAGTTCTTCAGAATCATGGATTCCTTTTCAACTTCAAAAAATCCCAATTGAAGCCATCTCAGTCTCTCTAATACACAGAAGGAAGTGAAGGTAATCCTTCCAGATCAGGTGACACTGAAGTTTACTCAGCAATAGAATTATCTATTAATGAAGGATTCAGCGACAGCAAGGGAGTGGTTGAGAGTCCAAGGCGAAATGTATTCCTATCTATTGATTGTTCCTTGGACCCATCTTCATTTGTTTCCTCTGGTGCAACACCAGTTAAACCATTGGAACCCATGTCTCAGGAATACGAAAGACTCTTTCCTGTGACAGAAACTATAAGACAGGACTTGAACTGGTGGTTAACTCTGAAAAACATGAACAGGGAGTTGTCCCTGATTTTTTTCGGATCCAAAGATTATCACTACAGATGCCAGTCTGAAGGGTTTGGAGATGTGTTAGAAAATCAATCAATTCAGGGTCTCTGGTGGCAGGAGGAAAGACAAAATATCAAATTGGAGAGAGCTGGTGGCTGTCTTCAGAGCTGTTCAGGCTTTCTTGTCTGTCATTCACAACCAGACAGCCAGAATAAAGACTGAAAATCAGGCAGCCAAGGCATATATAAATCACCACGGGGGAACAACAGTTTGAGCCCTGGCAGCCTTAGATCAGGAGATAGGAATCTGGGCAGAGTCCAATCTCCTCTCTCATGGAGCAATTTATCTGCTAGGGAGGGAGAATTGGGTAGCAGACCAGCAGAACAGAGTTTTTTGCCTTGTATATTTCGATGAGTAAATATCCTGTAATTTTCCAACAGCTCTTCCAGAGGTTTGAGCTTCCTTCGATAGACATGTTTGCCACAGATCAAAAATCAATGCTTCTGAGATTCTGATCCTTAGATCCTTCTCAAAAGAATTGTGCCCAGGATGCTGCGTTAACTGGCGGAAGGCCCTGATTTATGCCTTCCCTCCTGTTCCCTCAATCTTCCCAGTTCTCAACAACGTGAATTAGGCAAAGACTACTCATTTGCCATGGAGACTGTGGTTTCTACTTCTCTTCAGGTTGGCAGTGGGGGATCCTTAGATCCTACCAACCTCACCATCTCCATTAACAGTTCTCCCTTTGCCAAAGGTTTCCCGCTTTGGGCTCAGACTAATGGATTAGAACTTAAAAGGTCTAGACTAACTAGTCTGGGGTGTTCTGATGAGGTAGCCTCCACAATTAAGCAATCTAGAAGACCTTCTATCCTTAGGAATTACTCTAGGAGTTGGAAAATGTTTGAGGTCTGATGCAATCAAGAGGTTCATCTGCTGTCTTCTGTCCTCCTAGCCTTATTGTATAGATTTTAAGGGATGGGCTTTTGCAAGGACTTACCATTTTCACTCTGTACAGTCAATATGTAGGTATCAGGGCCTTCGGGGATTCAGATGATTTATAAATTCTAGTTGTCTGATAAAATCTAGTTGTCAGACTGCTCAAACGTTTTTTCTAATAAGAGGCCTTTCATTCATTCTTCTGTAACTCAGTATGATCTTTCTTTAGTTCTTAAAGCTCTACAGGGTGCCCTGATATAGCTTCTATACTCCATCCCTTTGAAATTCCTAATGCACAAAGTTTTATTTTCTAGTTGCCATTATGTCTGGCAGAAGACTAGAGAAAATTAGTGATTTTCTGATAGAGGAGCCATGCATAAGTTCTTTCCAGATAAGATAGTACTAAGACCTGATACAGCTTTTACCCAAAAGTGGCTCTTTTTTTCGATTTAAAGGAGGAGATTGTTTTACCAGTTTTTTCCCCTCCCCTTCTCTACATTTGTTTGATGTCCATAGAGCCTTATCTATCCACAAGGTTCATTCTGCTGAGTACAGGAATGTTAAGTTTCTATTTGAAAATTTTGGAACTTCCAAAAAAGGACTTCACCCAAATTCTTCTAATTTGAGTAGGTGGTGTTAGAAACTGTATTCCTGGTTGAATGAGCTATGCACCCAGGCAGAAATCGCCACTATAGTCAGGGTAAGCTAAGTACACATTAAGAGATAGCCTGTCCTCACCCTCTGGTAGCTTGGCACAGAGCAGTCAGGCTTATCTAAAGAGGCAATGTGTAAAGTAATTGTGCAGCACACATTGTAACACAATTAATACACCACAAAAAGACTCCACACAGGTTTAGAACAGTAGATAATTATATTATGAACAGAACAAGACCAAAACAACAAAAATCTAATGTATAGAAGCTGAGATATTGAATTTCAAAAGATTAAACAAAAATAACACTCAGAAGCAAACCGCAATTTAGGGGTTACTTGAGGTCGCGCTTTAGCTAGGCAAAGTCAAAGTTCGGGCACACTCTGATGGAGCATTGCTCGGCTACAGGACCCACGCGGCTCCAGTAAACAAAGTACCTTTCCTGGTCTCAACAAAGAGATGCATCATAAGATGTGTCGATGTGGGTCCTGCAAGTCGAGGATATGTTGATTTTCTCTACGCACTAATGGCAATGCATCGGTTCAGTAGATGGGGGCCGGAGTTGATAGGCTTCAAACGATGCACCAGGTTTTTCCCCACAGAAAAGGGGTATGTCAATCTCTCCAAGCTGCAGTGGCAGCAATACACTGTCCGATGCATCGATCTTGCGAGGCTAAGCGCTGGTTCCGATGCAATGCACCAATTTTACTCCTGCAACCGGGTTGATGCGCCAGTTTTGCTATAAGCAGACAGTAATGCATTGAAGTCTGTGTTGCAAGTATCTGGGTCACTTCCAGTGAGCCAGGCACAGGAGCAAGGGTAGAGACTTTGATAACCTTGACTCTCAAGAAACATGAGGCAAGCCAACAAGTCACAGGAGCACACTTGTAATGAAGGCAGAGTCCAGCTCTTCTTCAGCAAAGTCAGAGAGTAGCAGGCAGCCGGGCAACAAGGTGAAAAGCAGGCCTCCCAGATCAGCAGTCCAGTTCAGTCCTTTAGGCAGCACAGCAGGTCTCCTAGCAGAGCTTCAGTTGCAAGTCCAGTAGTGTCTGATTTTAGGGGGTCAGAGACCCAGTACTTATACCCAAATGTGCCATTGATGTGGGGGTGACTTCAAAAAGCAGCTCCTTGAAGTGCACAGGTCCTCCTTTCAATCCAGGCCTGTCTGCCGGACAATCTATGGGGGTGGGGCGGTAAATCTCATCCATCCTGCACAGGCAGGGTCATCACAATGCAGATGTATGTAGACGGGTTCTCAGACACACTTATCCAATGCACGAAGTGTAGCTGTGTCCCTCTCCGCCCCCCCCCCGACATACATGTACTGCAAACAGACTGCAAGGCACAACGAAAGTGCAGAGTAATGTCTACTTTCTAGAGTGGTATTTCTAAAACAGGAATATCAAAGCCAACTTCACCAGTAAGGAGGATTTATCATTGCCATTCTAAAGATATAACACATGAAGTAGCTACTCTTTTCTGATCAGGAATTGGCACTTAAAAGTGTATAAGGGAATTCCCAATGTTAACCTATGAGAGGGGTAGGCCTCACATTAGTGAAAAATGAATTTAGCTATTTGTCACTACAGGCACTTGAAAACATAAAAGTACATGTCCTACCTTTTATTTACACAGCACCCTGACTTTAGGGCTATCTATTATGTGTAACAAAAGGGAAGTTTAATGCTTGGCAAGTAGTTTTAGATGTCAAGTCAAAGTGGCAGTAAACTGCACACCCAGGCACTGCAGTGGCAGGCCTGAGACAGGTTTGAAAGGCTATTTCTGTGGGTGGCACAATCAGTCCTGCAAACACTCTAGTATTTAAATACAGCCACTGGGTATATGGTATACCACTTTACAAGGAACGTACAGTAAATGAAATATCCCAATCACGTATACACCCATTACAAATATATTCAGGGAAGGAGCACATGCACTTTAGCACTGGACAGCAGTGGTAAAGTGCTCAGAGTCCTAAAGCCAACAAAAAGATTCAGCAAAATATGGAGGTCAAAAGCAACAGGTTTTCGAGAAGACCACCCTAAGAATGAAGAGGCTAACATGTGGGTTAAGCATACAGTATTGATTGCTTATAACTTGAGTGATTCTTCCTCTCTAAATCCAGTTAAGGGAAAATCAACAAGAGCAATGCCCGCCTCTTGTACAGCATACAAGGGTGAATCCCTTAAGGACGTTTATAATGCAGCTACTTGGGTTTCCCCAAATACCTGTTTGTCCCATTATAAACTTCAGCTGGGAGGTGCTAATTCATCTGCCTTTCGTTCAGAGGTTCTTTCTGCATCATTGGATTAAGATTTTAACAAAATAAGTGCACTGGCTGTTGCATATGTTGTGTTCTTTTATTTTGTTTTCTTTATAGGACCGTATAAGGGAGGATAGATTTGGTAAATCCTCATTTGTAAGAACTGGGATGAAGAGGAGGTAATGCTCAGATTACTTACAGGTGGCCTTCATCACTCTGAGCCATAGCCTTCCTCATCACAGTCCTACTTTCCCTCCCACCCTTCCAGTTCCTTATATGGTCTATGTTTCTGTCTTTATGCTTGGTATTACAGGATGCTGAAGGTCTTAATCACTCTTTTTTAGCAAGTGATTTAGTGGGAGGGCAGGCTTCAGCCCTCATTCTCTTCATAGGATTTGTTTTTTAAACTTGGGATGATCTATATTAGAGGAGGAAGTCTCATTAGTAAGGACTGTGATGAGAAAGACTACAACCCATAGTAATGAAGATTACCGGTAAGTTTTTTGAGCATGTATCAGACACAAAGCGTTGTTGGCAAAAAAAAGACAGGTTGGTGTCACACATAGGGTTGCCAAATTTCTTAAAGGTCTGCACTTAAAATGTGGGCCAAGTCACAAGAAAACAGCCAGGTGGAAACCCTAGTGACACAAGGCAGGATCTGAGGTATCTATGCTTTTGGCACCAGTTCAAGTAAAGCAGATTGATATCATGTTACAAAAAATAAAGACAAATACATTTTAGTACAACTAGGTTTCATGGCTAATAGGATTGCAATTTACAATGCAAGTTACAATGCAAAGTAATTTCTATTTTTAAAAAAGTAACATAGTAGTTTGATCCCCTGTTACCAATGCTGAAGAGTTGTCCACACTGTTGGTGAAAGCAGGGCAGACGTTTGGCATGGGCAAGTTGAGCCCTGACCCAGGGCATCAACCATTAGAGAGGTAGTACCACATACATGTGCTCTCCCCCGTCCTTTATGGGTCCCATGATGTCAATGCCAACCCTTTCCCAAGGCATGCCAGGACAGGACAAGGGTTGCAACGGGGGTCCAAGGGTGACCTGGGATTTGTCTGAGTTTTCACACTGCACACAGTTCCTGATCTTCATTTCAATTTCTATGTCACAACCTGGCCAGCAGAACCAATATCTAATTCTGTGTTTGGTTTTATTGATACCAAGGTGGCCTTCATGGCAAATTTCTATAATGCTGTCCCTTAGTGCTTCAGGAGGTATAACACTTCCCTTGCCTCACAATGAGTCAACCCTCCACTGACAACTCATTTCTAAGTTCCCAGTATGTCCTCAGTCAATTTTTGACGGTTTTCTTGTTAGGCCAACTGTGAAGAATGAGTCTGTTAACTTCTTGCAAAATGGTGTCTTGTTCATATGCTCTTAACCACTTCTCTCTGGAAATGCTGGGAAATTCCTCAGTGATGCTGACCACACAGAATTCCTCCTCCTTGCATTCAACATCACCACAGTCGGGGAGAGGTAATGGGCTAATAAAACCAGTGGCCATATTCTTGCCTCCTGGCAGATACTGTACATCATAACTTTTGCAGTAAATACTCTGGTGAGGGTTTTGTGGTCACTCCGTAGAAGGACTTTCTTTCCTCAAATGTACTGGCGGAGGTGTTCCAGGCTCCATACACACGTTAGTGCCTCGCGCTCAATGACCGAGTACCTCTCTTCGGTGGGGGTAAGTGAGCGCAAAGCAAACAAAATATTTACCTCCACTCCTGCCTCACTAGTTTGATTAAGAACATCTCTGATACCCCTCCCACCGGCAACTGTAGTAACTATGCTAGTAAGTTCCGGGTCAAACCCCTGCAGAGGAGGACCATCACAAATTTCTTCTTTGAATGCTCTAAATGTTTTAACACAACAAGGTGACCATTCAAAATTGTTGTTTGACTTTAATAAATGTCTGATTTTGTATGTCTTTGATGAAAAATTCATCACAAACTTGGAATAACATTCCACCAGCCCAAGAAGGCTCTCAATTCCTCTTTGTTCTGTGGAACCGGGGCATCACAAATAGCATTCAGTGGCTGCCTTTTAGGATTAATGCCTTACGGTGAGATTTCATGCCAAAGATATGTGACATTCCTATCAGCAAACCTGCATTTGTTGTACTCAGCAGTCATATAACAGCCTTGTAGAGTATAGAACACCTGGAATAACCTCTGGTCATGGTCACACTTGTCCTTACCCATTACTAAGATGTCATCTTTGAATACGAGTATGTTTCTGACCCCCTTGAAAATGTTGTGCATCGGTCTTTGGAATAAAGCTTCTGCTGCTAGTCCAAATGGGACCCTTTTTAACCTGTAACCCCCAAATTGGGAGATAAAGGTGGTGAGGCACCTCCTGTCTTTGGTGTAGTGAAACCTGGTGGTAAGCTGCGGTGAGGTCAATGGTGGAAAATACTTTCATGTCTTTAGTAAGGGCTAGCATTTCGTTAATTTTGTGCAGGGGGTATTGATCTACCAGGATGATTTTGTTGAGGTCGCGTAAGTCAATACATAACCTCAATTTTCTGTTAGGCTTAGGCGCTACAACTAAGTGTGCTTCCCACTCGGATGATTCAGTGGGTTCTATAGTACCAGCTTTAAGCAGTATGCCCAGTTGTGCTTTGACTTCTTCTCTTAGGGATAAGGGGATATGTCTGACTTTGTGTATGCTTGGTACAGCATTGGCTTTAAGCTGGATTTTGTGTTGAAACCCTTTCAATTTACCAATGGTACCACTGAATACTTTGTGGAGCTTATTAGAGATGGCTGGTCCTAAATCCTTTTCAGGTTAGGTCATAGCACAGGTTCTGGACTGTTGGAATTTAGTGTTATGCCCAATTTGCCTTGGTCTTTCAATCCTAATACAAAGGGTCCCGTGACAGAGATGTAAAGTTTGCTGGTAGTTTCCCTGTTTTTAAATACAAATTTAAATTCTCTGTACCCAACCAACTCTGGGGTCCCTGTAAAGGTTTTTAAAGTGATGTCAGTTGATTCCATGTAAGAACTTAGAGCCTGTTCAAATTTCTCAGCCCACACGTCTGTGTTGATAATAGTGTAGAGGAGAGCCGGTATAAGCTACAATAGTAATGCTCCCCCTTCCTATGGCTATCGAGCACATGGGTTTCTTCTTGGTCCCCTTTCCTTTCACATTAGTATCAGGGGCGTGTGCTTCTATCACATTAAGTACACACAAATTACATTTGGATTCATCAGAAGAACTAGACTTGTGTTCAACGTTCTGCTCAACAATATTAACCCTAGATCTCGGTTTTCTCTGACACGCGTTCTGGAAGTGTCCAATAATGCCACACTTAGTACACCTTTGATTTTATGCCAGACATTTCCAGTCATTGGCCAAGTGTCTGTTGCTATCACAACAATAACACTTCCTGTGGGATTAATCATTACTTCCGCTTTTAAGTTCCATATCCACACTATTCTTATTCCTATTCCTGGAAGGTGCCTGGTACTTCATCTTGGTTCCGCTTATCTTACCTACTACACTAGAGTCTTCGTGTTTAGCTTTGTTTTCGGAGAGTACTGCTTTTGCGCTTCTACCATTCAACTCAGTTCTCTTTGCAATGTCTATAATGTCTTGCAGGAGTTTTTCCCCTTTGGCCTACAAGGCGTCTTGTATATTGGGATTAGCTGCACGCATTTCAATTTGGTCCCTTATAAATTTGTCGTGCAGGTTACCAAAAAGACACATTAAGCGCAGACAAAACATCCACAATGCCTTCACCTTTCCCTTGTCTGCAGTGAAAACATTTCAAGTGATTCCCAACAACACAGGCAATAGGTTTGTAATAATTGGCCAAGTCTTCCAGAACATGAGCAAAAACATCCCCCTGTCCGCTATCATGTACTTTCTTGCTGATGCTATTATATACTTTAAGCCCTCCTGCCCCCAAACAATGTAGCTAAATTTTCTTTTTCTTTTCAGGCGTATCTTCATCCTCCTCATCATCAAAGGTAGAAATATAATTTGTGAAGTACTTATGCCATTCCTCCCATTTCAATGTGGGTTCCCCTGACGCAGGTAAAACGGCTTGTGGAGGTGACAAATTGTATACATTGCCAGATGCCATAGTAAAGTAGAACAACATACAGCTTAAAGTAGTAAAACAACAGGGCTGCAGCAGCAAGAAAGAAAGGTTCTTACAGGCAAGTAAGAGACATGTTGCACCCAATACTTGAAGAAAAAAGAGAGAGCTGAAGTGTTTTGTAAAGCAATGGACAGACGCTAAAGCAGTTAGGCTAGAACTGGAAAACAATAACTTAAGTCTCACTTGTGATCTAGCACAGATGGTCCCAGTCGATGCTTGAGGGAGAGGCTGCACAAGAGCTGGTAAAAGGGATTAAACAGACCGCTTTTCAAAATTATACTGTATGAATGTACAATTGCGGTTTGTGGTACTCGAGAGAATGCACTGCCAACTTGTACATTTGCGGTGTGAGTGCTTGACAAGTCCCTCCAAAATGGCTGCACGCATGTACACAAGACGTGCGTAATGTCGATTGTGTGGAACGGCAACCGCCTCAAGAGAACCACTATTCCAAGATGGCGTGTGAAGCTTGGCGATGACGTGGGCAGTGACTGTAGGAAGGTGGATACCTGACTATGGTTACCCCCAACTTTTTGCCTGGGGTTTTGCTGGTTTTCCGACTTAGTTGGCCTGGGACCCTCCCAATCAGGACCCCAGGCCTACTGCTCTCTCTGTAAAATGGATTCCATGTATCTTAGGTGCATTTACCAATTGGTACTGGGCCACCTTATCAGACCCTGTAACTCAGGGCATAGGTGTACCCAGGGCCTACCAGGGGCTGCTGCATGTATTATGTCACCCCTGGCTGGCCATCTAAATATGACACAACTGGCTGCACGACAGCTGGGGCAAGGTGGTGTAATCACCCTTTGCTGTAGATATAGTATACCTATATCTTACCCTAAAATGGACACCCGTATTCCTATCAGTCACTCCTATATAAATACACTGTTTATTTTCATAACACTTGTGTGGTGTCCTTTCACTTGGTGTTCAAGGGGTATATGTGATGGTATAACAGCTGGCTTAACACGCCCTCTAGAGTTTAGCCCGAAGACTGCTCGTATCCATGCTACTAGGATAGCTGGTCTATCAAGGTTGACTTACAACCAATCATCAATAAGGGTTGTTTGGACTGATACAAAGTGCTCACTAGAATAGTGAACATTATATATCAGGCCAACTTCTCGCATTGGTGAGCACTATGGTATGGTATGGTAAATTTATTGCCCAGTTAATTAAAACTCACAATTTAAAATACATAAAAATTGGTTATCAAACTTTTAAAATTATTTGCGTAGTACATATTGTCGATGAGTCAGTTAATGTGCTTTGTTTGGATCGTGGGCTCAGAGTTGCTCAGGGCAGTAACTGGCTTTTGCACATTTACATCTTTTTGTGCTTCAATAATTCTTTTTGCCACTGCGTCAAGGTATTTTGTAATTCTGCAGTTTAATTGGGTCTCTTGTGAGTTGAAGCACAGTTTGACTGCCTGTCGACAGGATCTAATCCCCTTCTGGTTCCATATTGCACGTAGTAGGGTTCTCCTTAAGTCCATTAAACTGGGACAAATACATATTGTGTGGACTAGGTCTTCAGGGCCTGTTTTGCAGAGTCGGCAAGATTGGTCGACCTGAGTCCTCTTCCATGGAGCCAGATGAGGGAGAATTGGAAGAATGCCTAACCGCAGCTTTAGGAATTTTTCTTTAATCTTCTGTTTAAATCCTTGATCTAAATACTCTTGAGGTTTTAAAGTTTTATAGTCGTTTAAGACTATCCATCCATGTGCCCTTTTTGCCAGAGTTTCTTTGTCTTCCAGCAATGATGTTATTTTAGTTACTTTTGTTCACAGCTTTTTAAAGTGTTTGTGGTCTACTGGGCTGTTCCTGAGGCCAGTCAGCTCCAGAGTTTGTAGAGATTCCGTCAGGTACTCTCTAGCGTATGATCGTTCGCGTCTTTGCAGTTCAGTCCAGAGGTGGGAATTTAGGGTGCCCGGCTCTGCGTTTCTGATCTTGTGCCAGCATTTTATGAAGCTGCCCCTTATTTCCACGGTTTGCTTTTGTACCCCAAACTCCAGACGAATTTGTGCTGCTGAGACATAACTAGGAAGCTGAAAGATTGACCTATAGGTTCTGGCGCTTACTTTGTCTATTGTCAGCGCGTCTTTTCCAAAGGTTGGTTCACTCCCATGTGTGAGAGTCGGTTGGAGACGAGCTCTCAGTACCTGCAGAAAAGGGTCGAGCGTGTGGTCAGGCAGAAGCTTCTTCAAGGGTCTCATCGCAAGGAAGGTCATGGTTCCTTTTCGGTGTAGCAATTCTAAATGAGGTCTAAATGACCCTCTGCTATCCAATAAGACACCCAGGTACTTGTAGCACGTCACTTGGCCCAGTTTGTGTCCATCCAGGAGCCAATTGTTCTTCCTGGCCTTCTTGTAGTTCACAGCCATGATTCTTGTTTTTTTCAAATTGATGGTTAGGCCGTTTCGTTGGAGGCCTGTTGGAGTGCGGCTTATTAGGACAAGATCATCGGCATAGAGGAGGTTGGTCAGCGTAATGTCCCCTAGCCGCGGGGCGTGCGAATTGGTGCCATCCGGTTCCCCTGGTTGATCTGCCAGGTAGAGGTTGAACAGGGTCGGGCTAGGACGCACCCTTGTTTCAGGCCTTTGGAGGTGTTAATTTGCCTTGAAAGGTGCGTCCCGTCTCCCAGCTTGATCTTAAGCCACGTGTTGGTGTGAAGTAAGATGAGTTGCCTCAAGAGTGGGTGGGGTATCCCCCATTTTTTAAGCTTTTCCCATAATTTGCCCCGGTCCACGTGGTCAAAGGCTGAGCTATAGTCTTTGAAGCACAGAAACAGCGAGTTTTTTCCTAATTTTGCCACGTCTATTAGTAGGGATAGAGCCATGATATTTGTGGAAGTGCCCTGTCCTCGGCGGAAACCTGTTTGGGTTGGTGAGCAGCGGTTGGGATTTGAGCTTGCTGTTGTTTTACCACACGTATCCTAAGAATATCATTGTGAAAGATCACATAAGTATTAAGGTACATATAACTTAACTTAGAATACTCTGAGTTCTACTGAACCAGCTGTTGTAGTTCAACAAGGCTTAGCACACCTTGACTACAACTCTTAGCAAGGGAACAGTAGGCAAACAAATAGTGTAGGTAGGTGCATCACTTACACCACACTAGAAGCATGTCTAACCACGGAGAGTCTTCAGAGACCCCTCTTGTGGTTGTGGACCCTCCACAGGTCCCTTCCAGATATGCTGCTCTTAGCTTCCAGGAGATGAGACAAGTGTGTACCTCCAGGAAGCTAAAACAGGGTTCTAACCCTACCATTCCTTTTCTGATTGGTCTCTTAGAGACTTATGATGCTAGGAGGGCTGCTAACACAGATCCTTCTCATCCAGATGGGAATATGCCCCCCTTAGAGGGAACCACTGGTGACCCTGACTGCCACCTCCAGGCAGCAGATGATGCTGAGGAGGAGGAGGAAGAGGAGTTATCAGAGGATGAGGCAGACAAAGGTCAGGTAGAAGTCAGTAGACTCACTAGGACCAACTTAAGTAGGCATGAGAATGGACTTGGGGGACCCCCAGGGCCACTCTCAGGCAGACTTAACATTGGGAATGGACGAGATAGGTCTCTATCCAGAGGCTCTAACAGATCCATTCGAACCAATGGCTCTCAGACCTCTTCTCATAGAGGGATGTCATCCCCTAAGAGAAGGGAGCATGAAGCTAAGATGAGGGAAGCCAATCTGAGGATTGAAAGGGAAGAACTTGCCCTGGCCAAAGAGAGGCTTGCCTTTACTAGAGAGCAAAAGTTAAGTGGGTTAGATCTCACTGGTGGCAGCATTCTCCCAAGAGAAAAAGACAGGAGTTTAGACACTAGACACCTGAGTAAGATAGTTCCCCCCTTTAAACAAGGGGATGACATCCACAAATGGATAACTGCTTTGGAGAGGGCTTGCACTGTACAGTGTGTCTCCCAGAGTCAGTGGGCAGCTATCTTGTGGCTCTCCTTTGAAGGCAAAGGTAGAGATAAGCTCCTCGCTACTAGAGTTGAGGATGCTAACAATTACCATGTCCTGAAGAATACACTGGTTGATGGGTTTGGTTTAACCACTGAACAGTACAGGTTGATGTTCAGAGACACCCAGAAAACTCAGTCTCAGGATTGGGCTGATTTTGTGGATTGTGCCACTAAGGCTTTTGAAGGCTGGCTACTGGGAAGTAAGGTTACTGATTTCAAAGGATTGTATAATCTAATTATGGGAGAGCAAATCTTAAGTAATTGTCAGAACCAGTTATTACACCAGCACCTGGTAGACTCTGATCTGACCTCTCCACAAGAATTGGGTAAGAGAGCAGACAAATGGGTCAGAACCAGGGTCAGGCCTAGGAACCAGGGTGGTGACCAAAAGAAGGAATCAACCAAGCCTCAAGAGAAGGGTGGGAATAAATCTTCTGATCAAACCACAGGGCCCCAAAATTCCTCTGAAAAGGGTGGGTCCTAAACTTCTCCCAAAACCCAAAAGAAACCTTATTGTGATACCTGCAAACAGGTAGGCCATTACAAAAATGACAGCAGTTGCCCCAAGGCCAACAACAATAAGGAAAACATACCCCCAGGTACTACTCCCAGACCTCCTGTTACCACTAGTGGTAATCCCCCAGGTGGTGGGAGTGCCCCCAAGAATGTGGTGGGCATTACTTTGGGAAACCAGGTGGATTATGGCCTAGCCAGATCCCCTGACACAACTCTTGTCTGTGAGACTGGCATGGGGTTTGCCAACTTCACTACTGGTACCCACATTTTGGGGAAGTATAGACAAGAGCCCTTTATCAATGGTCAGAAAGTTGAGGCATACAGAGACACAGGGGCCAGCATCACCATGGTGATTGACCATCTGGTCCCCTCTGCTCAACTGACCCCTGGTTTCATTTATCAGGTGACAGACGTTCATGGAGTGAAAAGAAGGCATCCCATGGCAGTAGTCGAGCTCAGCTGGGGTAATGTCACAGGGCCCATGAGAGTGGCAGTGACAGACACCCTACCTGTAGATTGCTTGCTGGGGAATGACCTGGAACTCTCAGCATGGGCTGAGGTGGAGCAAGAAACCCACTCCAGGATGATAGGCCTACCCAGAAAGGTTAGTGGGGCAGTAATAGCTACAGCCCCAGTCCAAGCACCATTCCTCCCTGAAAAGGTTGGAAGAGCAGTGGTAGCCACTGCCCAGGCTCAGACAGACTTTCCGGAACAGGATAGGAGGGCTGTGACAGTCACAGCCCAAACACAAACTGAGTGCCTTCCTGAAAAGGTTGGCAAGGCTGTAATGGTCTCAGCCTCTACTCAAACAGATAGTGGGGTTGTGAAGCCTGAAACAATGGATCACTCCACCCAAAGAGAGAGCATTGAGGAGGAAGAAAAGTCTTCCCCCTCCCAGACACTAGGTGAGAGCCAGCCTCCTCAGGGAACTGACTCTACCACTGGTGAAGGAACTGCCCCAGAGGTAGTCAGGCCTAGCCTGACAGAGCCCCTGTTGGCAGTGGACCCTTCCCAGGAGGGACCCAGTCTAGAGCAGGTAGCCTGCACCTCTCTACCCTGCCTCAATCAGCCCAGGGCTGTAAAGGTAAGGGAGGCCAGTGGTGGACCCCAAAGGGCCCCCTGTCCAAAAGAACTTCCCAATCAGCAGATTAGGATCACTGAAGCTAGTAGTCCTAGCCAAGTGAAAATAAAACAAACTCCTGAGGGATCCCCCTTAAACTTAGTTAGGGAACTCCCACAGATGGACACTGTTGGTGCACAGCCAAACATGGGGCCTAAAAACCCCAAACCTGACCAGTCCCTCCAGTAAGCCAAACAGAGGGACTCAGCCTCCAGCTTTAGGTACCAGAGGTTGACCCTGAGAGCTCATAGCAACTCAGTCATGGAAAGAAAGGCAGATTTGGTGAGTAGTGGTTGGAGGAAGTTGAGCCAAAAAGTAGTGGAGCCTCACTTCAGTACTCCATCCCAGCACCAGCCTTTTTCTTTGCCAAAACACCCCACAGGTAGTGATTCCCTATGGTGGAGACCCTCAGATACCCTTAGGGTGAGGGATTGCTTAGTGGACCATGATACAGGGGGTAACCATGCCAGTGCATGTACCACCTCATATGGCCACTCAGGCAATATAGGCTTACCTGGTCAAGGATAGCCTTATCTCCTTTCGTTTGGGGGGGGGGGGGGGTTGTGTAGGAAGGTGGATACCTGACTATGGTTACCCCCAACTTTTTGCCTGGTGTTTGCTGGTTTTCTGACTTAGTTGGCCTGGGACCCTGCCAATCAGGACCCCAGGCCTACTGCTTTCTCTGTAAAATGGATTCCATGTATCTTAGGTGCATTTACCAATTGGTACTGGGCCACCTTATCAGACCCTGTAACTCAGGGCATAGGTGTACCCAGGGCCTACCAGGGGCTGCAGCATGTATTATGCCACCCCTGGCTGGCCATCTAAATCTGACACAACTGGCTGCACGACAGCTGGGGCAAGGTGGTGTAATCACCCTTTGCTGTAGATATAGTATACCTATATCTAACCCTAAAATGGACACCCGTATTCCTATCAGTCACTCCTATGGCAGGCCTTGACAATCCTGAAGGCAGAGTGCTGGGAATCATGTGAGATAGTGCTCTGGCATGAGCTGAGCCCGTTTGCAGCTTGCGGAACCAAGTCCGAATAGCTGTTCCATGATAACGCATACCATATACTCTTAAGTGCATTATAATCCTCGCGGTTAAATGCCAACTCTGGTATCGCTTTATCAAAAGATGTCGAGTAAGGTGTCATACGAATTGGAATACTAACCCCTCGCCAATTCTGGCGACGGGGTTAGCATTCCACCCTTCTAGAGGGACACGACATGTATGTAACTGTGAACCCCGGTTAAAGTTAACTCGAGCCTCAGCATCACAAAATGGATGCTGCCACCACAGACACAAGTCTGACCCCCTGCAGCTGGGAGTCCTTCCAGCGAGGAGAGCTTGGACAAAGGGTTTCCTGTCAGGGGCGGTGCTAGCACCATCCCAGACAGGGTTTTGTGTATCCTGGGTAGGCAGGGCTTTAGAGGAAGGTGACTGCAAGTGGCACCCCGGTGCTCACTATGCATCTGCCGGCTAGAACCAGTTCCAGGGGCACACCAGCCCCTGAGCTGGGGAAAGTCCGGCATGGGAGAGGGGTGTAACCACCCCCCTTCCTGGTCCCACCCATGGGCAGGACCAAGTCGAGTGCCAGCCCCTTTTCCTAGTATAAAGATAGGAGCGGGCCCCCTTCCAAATTAGATCATCTTTGAATCCTGAAACTACTTTCTACGAAAGGAACTCTCGACTTCTTCTCAAGATTTCTCCCTTGTGACTAAGGAGTAGTCACCCTGCACCCGCAGGCACCATCCAAGAACACTGCGGTTTGCTGCACGTCCTTCCTCCGGAATCCGACGCACGACGAGACCCGGCTTCCCTGGCACCTCTGACCTCTACCCACATCGTCAGCTCAGCTGAGATCCGTGGGTGCGACGAGACCTCGAGGGACCGGCCATCTTCAAGACTGCACGACTCTTGCCCAGCACGACCGCCGAGGGATCCTCGAGTGAGTGCTTTGGGGTCCGAGAAGCCCCAACCCTGAGCAGCTCCAGCACCGAAGTTCAGCCCTCCAGCATCCACCAGATCTGCGTGGGGCCCTTCTGCTTTTTGCTGCTCACCGCGTTGTCTGGCTACTAGCCCGCTGGCTTGTGGCCTTCCCGACGACGAACGACGACATCAACACCACTGGTCTGGTTGCTCCAGACTGGCTCTCGCTCCCCTCCAAAAGAGGAGCACCCCGGACCCTCCTGGTCCACTCCAGACACCATTTTGAGTCCACCGCGTGGGCTTGAATTTGCCAAGACTTGTTGCCCCAATCCTGGGTCCAGCGACGTCGACAGCAGCAACCATCGTGGGACAGCTCGCACCTCCATCCTGGTCGCCGACAACGCCTCCTGGTCCGTGAGACTCCAGAGCCCAGCGTCGCCCACTCACCTGGTCGAGGTGACTCCATCCGGTGCCATCCTGGTGCCCATCTAATCACTGGCTAGTGATTCAGAACTTGGTCCCCTCTGCTTACAGGTGTCTTCCATCTTCGATCCAGGCTTGGATCCATCCGAATCTCTTCACTGGTCGCCTGCCAGCAACTTCTTCTTTCAGGCTCCTGGTTCGTCAACGAGGGTTTCCGACGACACTTGAACCCTATGCAGCCGCAGCCCCTGGGCTAGGTAAACCGAGTACTCCGGTGCTCCAGCGTAGAACAACTCTCTAAGTGCCTAGATCCACTTTCGTTTTTGACCTACCTAGTCGGGTTCGCCCGAGAACACTAACTTTGCATTTACTAGTATCCATAGACTTTGTCCCGCATCCCGCGTGAGAGTGCACACTCTGCACCCGAGTCCCCTAGGCCTCCTGCTAGTAATCTGAAGGTTCAGTAGTCCAGTCCTAGCGATTCCAAAGCCTATTAGTCCAGTACTTACCTGCTAGTAATTTTGCATTCCACTTTTGTAGTATATGGTTTTTCGTGCCCCTCGGGCATTTGTAAAATGGTGCAACTTAAAGTATTTTCGTAAGAGTTTTGTTGTGTGCTTAGTACCCTGTCCTCATAAAGAGTACAGGGCTGTTGTGATCTAAATAAATACACTGTTTATTTTCATAACACTTGTGTGGTGTCCTTTCACTTGGTGTTCAAGGGGTATATGTGATGGTATAACAGCTGGCTTAACACGCCCTCTAGAGTTTAGCCCGAAGACTGCTCGTATCCATGCTACTAGGATAGCTGGTCTATCAAGGTTGACTTACAACCAATCATCAATAAGGGTTGTTTGGACTGATACAAAGTGCTCACTAGAATAGTGAACATTATATATCAGGCCAACTTCTCACATTGACACGCAGGAGTTGAGATGCGCCACACCAGCCTTCAATTACCTCAGGCGAATGCCGAAGAAGTCAGGCACAGTCACCAAAGAATTTGGATGGTGAGTGCCCAGTGCCAATAGTAACCAAATCACAAGCGCACACTGAATAAATAACGCAGGCACCAAATACCTCTAAGAAATCAATCAATCAATCAATCATGGGCATTTGTATAGCGCGCTACTCACCCGGGAGGGTCTCAAGGTGCTGGGGGGGTCCGCTACTGCTCGAAGAGCCAGGTCTTAAGGAGCTTCCTGAAGGAGAGATGATCCTGGGTCAGCCGGAGGTGGATCGGGAGGGAGTTCCATGTCTTGGCTGCCAGGTAGGAGAAGGATCTTCCCCTGGCGGTGGTTTTGCCGATGCGTGGTATGGCGGCGAGGGCGAGGCTGGTCCATCGTAGCTGGCGGGTGGGTGCGTAGAAGGTCAGGCGGTTGTTGAGGTACTTGGGGCCCAGGTCGTGGAGTGCCTTGTGTGCGTGGGTGAGGAGCCTGAACGTGATCATCTTGCTGACGGGGAGCCAGAGCAGGTCTCTAAGATGGCAGGAGATGTGGCTGTGTCAGGGGATGTCCAGGACGAGTCGTGAAGGCGTTCTGGATGCGCTAGAGTCTTTTCTGAAGTTTGGCTGTGGTTCCGGCGTAGAGGGTGTTTCCGTAGTCCAGTTGGCTGGTGATGAGTGCCTGGGTGACCGTCTTCCTGGTTTATGTGGGGATCCATCTGAAGATCTTACTGAGCATACGCAGGGTGTTGAAGCATGATAACGAGACGGCGTTGACATGTCTGGTCATCAAGAGGGAGGAGTCCAGGATGAAGCCCAGGTTGCCTGCATGGTCCGTTGGTTTGGGGGTGGTGCCCAGGGCAGGAGGCCACCAGGAGTCGTCCCAGGCGGAGGGCGATGATCCCAGGATGAGGACTTCCGTCTTGTCTGAGTTCAGTTTCAGGCGGCTGTTCTTCATCCATTCGGCGACGTCTTTCATCCCTTCGTGTAGGCTGGTTCTGGCGGTGTCGGGGTCGTTGGTAAGGGAGAGGATCAGCTGGGTGTCGTCGGCGTAGGAGATGATGTTGAGGTTGTGTTTGTGTGCGATGGCTGCGAGAGGGCTCGTGTAGACGTTGAAGAGGGTTGGGCTGAGTGATGACCCTTGTGGTACGCCGCCGATGACTTCGGTGGCCTCGGATCTGAACAGGGGGAGGCGGACTCTCTGGGTTCTTCCAGCGAGGAACGAGATGATCCACTCCAGTACCTTCTCTCAGATTCCGATGTTGCTGAGGTGATGTACTAGGGTGCGGTGGCAGACAGTGTCAAACGCTGCAGAGAGGTCCAGGAGGATGAGGACCGCTGTTTCCCCCTTTGTTGAGCAGGCATCTGATGTCGTCAGTGGCTGCGATGAGGGCGGTCTCGGTGCTGTGGTTGGCTCGGAAGCCGGACTGCGAAGGGTCGAGTGATCCATTCGTCTCGAGGAAGGCGGCAAGCTGTCTGTTGACAGTCTTTTCGATGACTTTGGCAGGAAAAGGGAGGACCGAAATGGGGCGGTAGTTCTTGAGGTCGGTGGGGTCCGCTGTTGGTTTCTTCAGGAGGGCGCTGAGCTCGGCGTGCTTCCAGGTCTCCGGGAAAGTGGCGGTGTTGAAGGAGGTGTTGATGATGTCCCGGAATTGGAGTGCGATGATGGAGTCGGCTTGTTGAAGACTGGTGGGGGCAGGGGTCGGTTGGTGATCCGGAGTGGATGGTGTTTATTGTGCGGGTGGTGTCTTCGGTGCTGATCGGGGTCCAGGCTCAGAGGGTGGTGGGGGGGGGGGCGTTGGTTCGGAGGTTGGGTGCGTGGTTGGTGCGTCGAAGCTGTTGTGTATATCGGCGATCTTGAGGTGGAAGAACGAGGCGAGTGAGTCGCAGAGGTCTTGCGAGGGAGTGATGTTGTTGTTTCCGGCGCTGGGGTTGGAGAACTCTTTGAAGATGCTGAAGAGTTCCTTGCTGTTGTGGGCGCTGTTGTCCAGTCGTTCTTTGAATACTGTCTTCTTGGTGGTGCGGATCAGCTGGTAGGGTTTGCGGGTGGCGTGCTTGAGGGCCGTCATGTTGTCCGTGGTCTGGTCGTGGCGCCAGGCTTTCTCAAGGGTGCGGCAGTTCTTCTTGGAGTCCTTGAGTTCGTCAGTGAATCAGGGGGCTGTCTTGCTGCCGGGTCTGCTGGGAGGGTCCTTCAGTGGTGCGAGGTCATCTGCGAAGTTGGTGAGCCACTGTGTGAGGTTGCTGGCTGCTTCGTTGGGGTCCGTTGTGCTGGCGGGAGCGTTCTGGCGGAGGGAGGTGGTGAGCTGCTCGGCGGTGATCTTGTTCCAGCTCCTGCAAGGACCCTGTTGCGGGTGGTGGTAGGTTGTGGTTTTTCTGAAGCTGAAGTGGATGCAGCTGTGGTCAGTCCAATGGAGTCCGGTGGAGTGGCTGAAGGAGATGTGCTTGCTGGAGGAGAAGACGGGGTCGAGCATGTGTCCAGCAAAGTGGGTGGGGGTGTTCACCAGTTGCTTGTGTCCGAGGTTATCCAGCAGGGTGGCGGTGTTACGGTCCTTGTTGTTCTGCAGGTGGAAGTTGAGGTCCCCTAGGAGGATGTAGTCGGTGGAGGGGAGGGCGTGCGGGCTGATGAAGTCGCCGATGTCTTTGCTGAATTGGGTGCGTGGTCCCGGGGGTCTGTAGATGAGGGTGCCTCTGAGGGTGGTCTTGGGGTCGGTGTGTATCTGGAAGTGGAGGTGTTCGATGGGGGTGAAGGTGTCGTCGAGGTTGGTCGTGATGCAGATGGTGTTCTTGTGTACGATGGCGATGCCTCCTCCAGTCTGGTTGACGCGGTCCTTCCGGGTGATCTTGTATCCGTCCGGGATTGTTATGGCGATGTCAGGCACTAAGGAGGCGTTCATCCAGGTTTCTGTGAGGAAGGCGACGTCTGGTGACGTTGTGTCGAGCAGGTTCCAGAGTTCGACGGCGTGTCTGTGGACGGAGCGGGTGTTGAGCAGGATGCACTTGAGGTGGGTATTGTTGGTGCTCGGCTTGTCGGGTGCGGTGCAGGTCCGGAGGCAGGTGAATTTGCAGGCTTGGCAGGTGAAGGGTCCATGGGAACGTATCGGAGTGGCTCGGTAGCAGACGGGGTTTCGGACGGCGTTGAGTGCGTGGAGGGTGGCAGCGTCGTAGGTCTGTCGTGTGGTCTGGTGTCGTCGGGGTCCAGGGGTCCTGGCGCTAGGCACGGTCCAGGCGCGGACGGGCGCAGACGGGCTTCGCTTTGGCGCGCCTTCGGCGCACAATCCGCGCGCGCGCTGCTCGTGAACGCTGCGCGTACGAGTGGGCTCTCCCATAAATGGCGAAGTGGGAGGGGCGAGCAGCTGGGAGGCGGGAGCTGGGCGGCGAATGGGGAGGGTTACAGAAAACAAAGGGGCGGGCCACAGGGGAGCAGCGGTGGGGAGCGGGGGGAAGAGCAGGAAGACGGAGGCGAGGGGGCAGAACAACGCAAAATAACAGTCAAGGGCAGCAGAAAAAGTACAACAATAAGAAACAGGCACAGCACAATAACAAACCAATAATCCTCAGCTGCAGGAGCAGCAGCAAATCACGGGCAGCACAGACAATGACTACCGGACCCAGAATCCTCTGCTGCGGGCGGGGCGAACTTGTGGCAGTAGCGGGGGACCTTGGGCACACTCACCGGGGTTCGCGCAGTGTGTGGAGCGACCGGCCCTGAAGCAGGGTCAGAGGTCACAGCTCACCACTGCGTGGGCTCCCCCATAAATGGCCAAGTGGGAGGGAGGAGCTCAAAACTGCTGCTGATCTACTGTTTCTACTTCTGCTGAGCAAGAGAACTCGTTTTATCGTCTGCAGCCTGTGCTGGCTGTCTGAAGCTGACGCTGATTCCTCACTGTGTCGTGGCGCTGCCTCCCCCTGACTCGCTGGTGTGAGCGTGAGCTGCACTCGGCACGCTCTGCCTGTCGCTCCCAGCTGGAGTCAGAGGGGTTGAGGCCAGGGTGCAAACAGCGAGAGCACCTAGCCTGGGGGACTGCGAGGACCAGAATCCTTAGCGGAGATCACCTGGTTCCTCTTCCCCCAGGCGAACCGCCCACGGACACGCCCCCAACGACCTGGTTAAAGATTCGTGACACCCGCTTCGCGGGCGCCACTCACAGGAGCTCAAAACTGCTGCTGATCTACTGTTTCTACTTCTGCTGAGCAAGAGAACTCGTTTTACCGTCTGCAGCCTGTGCTGGCTGTCTGAAGCTGACGCTGATTCCTCACTGTGTCGTGGCGCTGCCTCCCCCTGACTCGCTGGTGTGAGCGTGAGCTGCACTCGGCACGCTCTGCCTGTCGCTCCCAGCTGGAGTCAGAGGGGTTGAGGCCAGGGTGCAAACAGCGAGAGCACCTAGCCTGGGGGACTGCGAGGACCAGAATCCTTAGCGGAGATCACCTGGTTCCTCTTCCCCCAGGCGAACCGCCCACGGACACGCCCCCAACGAAACGTATATAGATAACATCTCACATCCCGCGACGCGGGACGCGCGCTGGACCAAGCGCGGGGATAAGCCCGGGCAAAAGGGCGGGCCGTCTGTGGCCGTCCGGGGACGACCGAGGACGGGACGGGCCACCCCACTAACGCTCACTACAAGAGGAAACTCTTCAACTAAACTTTTGATTCATAGGTGTAAAAAACCCTCATTCCTTTACTGATCAACTGAGATAGTGTGATTAAGACAAGCCACAGCATATTATTAATACTATCACTAAATCAAAGGAGAGAGGGAGGACTAGATAAGCTAGTCTGAATCCCCGCTTTTATATATCCAAAATCAAGAGAGACTAGCTAGGTTTATACAGGTAAGACTCAAAGGAGTACGTATGTCAAGGAAAAACCAGTAGGTTTTATTTGAAAGCCCTCACCCACCAACCTAGTTGGTGGCATGCTTCATCATCGGGCCCCACCACAGTGGCACCTAACGTGCCCCGGGTGTGCTTCGACGCCAGGTTACTGCGGAGCTGGTATAATTGCTGAGTGTGCAATGTGGTGAGTGTGAAGGTGAAGATTAAAAAGCCATACAAAAATCCCAGCACCCGAGGGTAAAAACTATTTTAATGAAACTGGGTATCTGTTGGCAAGTTAAAAGGCAGACGGACACAGTGGAGTATGGATTATGACCTCCAGTGTCCTGTGTGGTCTACATGTTTCAGCCTGGCCTTTCTTAATTTTGAAACAGGCTTTCCTCAGGACCAAGTGAGTATGTAATCCTTCTGCGGCATCCGGGCGCCGCAGAAGGATTACAGGTCCAAGGAGGAACCAGATCGATAGTTTCGGTCTTTTTCTCTGCCAGGCGACCCAAGGAGGCTTTGATCAGCTAAATACTGTCAAAGCGAGAGGGAATCCCCTTCTCACCCATATAGCACCTTAGTGCGTGCTACACATAAAATCCTAAATACACTCACTGTAAATTAATTTTATAACCCCACACATACTCACTTGGTCCTGAGGAAAGCCTGTTTCAAAATTAAGAAAGGCCAGGCTGAAACATGTAGACCACACAGGACACTGGAGGTCATAATCCATACTCCAGTCTCCACTGTGTCCGTCTGCCTTTTAACTTGCCAACAGATACCCAGTTTCATTAAAATAGTTTTTACCCTCGGGTGCTGGGATTTTTGTATGGCTTTTTAATCTTCACCTTCACACTCACCACATTGCACACTCAGCAATTATACCAGCTCCGCAGTAACCTGGCGTCGAAGCACACCCGGGGCACGTTAGGTGCCACTGTGGTGGGGCCCGATGATGAAGCATGCCACCAACTAGGTTGGTGGGTGAGGGCTTTCAAATAAAACCTACTGGTTTTTCCTTGACATACGTACTCCTTTGAGTCTTACCTGTATAAACCTAGCTAGTCTCTCTTGATTTTGGATATTATTAATACTATACATTACATCTATAAAATAGATTTCTGTCCCCAAGTATGAGGGCGCTAAAAAAACTACGCTCACGGACAATCTACATGAGGCGAATGGGGACGGACGCAGCTGTAAGAAAATCTGTAGACAAGTCACTAAAACCAGGACAAATATCAAGCACTCCTGCTATAAGTGAATACTTCTCTACCCTCTCCAAGAAAAAGTTTCTTTCCCAAACTCTAATGATGATCAAAATAAGTTGGTTGAACCTGATCCGTTACATTTTTCTGACCAGAAATCCAACAAACAAGGTCAAATAACAATAGAGAGTAATTTGGCAAATTACTCTCCTTCGGAAGAATGTCAAAAATCCCGTCTAGTTGTGTCTCAAATAACAACTATAACACCTATAAAAAATCAGGACAACGACTTATTTTTCGACGTATCCGCAAATCATAACTCAAAGACCGAAGAAGAAAATAAAGAAATATTGCTAAGTCAAAGACATCCCCAAACCAGTTCGCCAGAAAAATCACCTAACCTTTTTTCTAATCTGACCAATCTATCAGACCCAAATTTTATAAACCCAAACTCTGGAAATACTGCCTCTCCCATATCAAAAGCACTCTTCTCACTGCAAGAAATTCTGGATTCAGTACTAACACATCTTGGACACATTTTAGCTAACTCAGACGATACTTTAGACGTACAAATAGGAATACTTAAATTCCTGGTTGAAGAAAAAAAGAAAAAAGATCTAACTAAAGTCTCATCAAAACAAACCGGAGAAGTCGAATCACAACAAACAGATGAATTTCATAAAAATGGAAGTGCCACCCCAAAACAACAGGAAGCAAGCACACAAACGAACGACGTACTAATAATCAACAATAAAACTAACGGATCAAAAAACAAAGAAAAATCTCCTATCACATATTCACTTAAAAAACTGTTCAAAGAAGAACTGGAAATCAAAGCTGAGAATAATACCAAACACTATCCGATTTTTTCGAATAAAGAATCCGATAACAATCGCGATCAGATTATCGGAAAAAATAAAACTGAGCTATCAGGAGTTACTGCTGAACAGGATTTCAACCAAAGAGAACAGTCTGAAAAAAGTAATACTAGGGAAAAAGTAAAGGGGAAGAAGAAGAGAAAACCTATGAGGAGAATACAGAGGAAAAAAGGGAATAGGCTCAAATTCCAAAAATTTAATCCTGTAAATCTGGTGAACACTCCAGTAATTCAAAAAACATCATCAGAAAAACCCTTAAATCCTGAAGCAGATGAATTTTGTCCTCCGATAGAAAATAGACCTACATCGCAAAATAACATGGACATAAAAGAACCATATGACAATAATTTCCAATCATGGGAAATAAATCCATCCAAACACATAACTATTGAAGAGCTATTTCCTTCAGATAAGGAGCCGTTTAATCGCGGTAAAATCATCAATCTATTACAAGAAATTCCATCCTTGAATTCTCTGACCAGCAAAGAAATTGACTTAGTTCTGTTTCCAATAAAAGAAAATAACAAACTAGTACAGGTATCCTTTTATTCACCGGTTTTGCCTGGAATAATAATCAGAGAGAAGGAAATTCTTCACAAAAATGGCTATGATGTAATCTCGGTGGAAGATTTTAAAACCAACAACTCAAATAATGGTATATTAGGACAAACCCACAGAAGAAAAGAAAACAACAGTTCTAATTGGGGAGACCTAGCATCAAGTACTATGAGGAAAGATCTACTTAAAATACAAGTAATTCAAGGAGAGAGGTCAGTCTGGTCTCGGAATTCCACCTTTAGCAACACTGAGAACTCAATAAAATCATGGGCATGGTTATCAGAAACCTTAAACAGCAAAAAAATGGTAAATTCACAACCACGCGAAGTTTAGCAAAGGTCTGACGCTATTGTCCTGGAACCTGGCAGGGAAAACTGATATAAAAATGAAACATGCAATTAAAAATTCCCCTGATATCATCGCCCTCCAGGAAACATGGTTAATCAATACCTTTACTCAAAGAGGATACTATGTATACGAAACATTGGCAAAAAGATCAAGAAGGGGACACGCCAAGGGTGGTCTGGCAATATTATTAAAAGAAGATCACTCTTGGTCACAGGAAATAATTAACACAAACACAGACAATCTACAATGTTTAAAAGTATCCCTTAGAACCCATGCCTCAGCCAAACTAGAAAAAATATTACTTTTCAATATTTACGCACCTCCCAGCAGTAATAATAATGATTTGCTGTTTGACCGCCTAATGGAAATTATCACTCATATAATTGATGATCAATCTCACTTGCCATACCTCATAATGGGGGACTTGAATGCTAAAATTTCTAACTGCGAGATAAAGAAATGGGCTCGTCTCCTCAAAGAGGAATCTCTGGAATCATCACTCCCTGAATTCCCAAAAGGAACTAAATCGGATAAGAGGGGACGCGCACTACTAGCTTTTCTCTCTGGCATTAATGGGATTATATTAAACGGTAACATCAATGGTGATATACCAGCAACATACACACGGCAAGGAAATGGATCTCCTTCAACTATTGATTACTTTATATGCGGGATCGAAGGAAAAGAACAAATGAGTCAACTTTCGATAATATTCACTGCAGAAAGTGATCACGCTCTTTTAAACCTTTCAACCCACTGGATTGCACCGTCCTCTTTTTATAACCAGCCACTATTTCTTACAGAAAAAACGGAAGTAAACACAACTAGGCGTCGCATTTACTGGGGGACAGAAAATCTGGAATATCTGCGGCAACTAATTACTGAAACCAATATATTGACCAACATATGTTCAGATGACCCTGTAAAGAACTTTGAACATCTAACGAATAATCTCAAACAAGCTCTGCAAAGTAAGCTAGAATACCACAGACCAGCAAAAAGAAAATGGAAAAACAAGAATAAAAACTGGAATCAACCAGTCGTAAAACAAATCAACAGACTGATACGCGCCCAGTATCTGGAATTCTCGTCAGTAAACAAAAAGGAAATCAATAGATTAAAGAATCAAATACGACGAGAAAAAACTAAACAGAAAAAACTGAAGCAGGACTTTAATTGGACTGAAATCCAGCTAGCAGCTAAACATAATAATCAACGTAAATATTGGTCACTGATCGCAACAATGACAGGATCCAAAAAAAAGCTGGAGGCTACACCTGTATCAGAAGAAAACTGGGACATATACCTACGTGAGCTATACAAACAGAATCAATATATTAAAAATGAAGAAGTGGGAGGAGAAAACGTGGAAACTAAAGATATTAAGATCAATAAAACGTCGGCAGTGTCAGTCTCTATGAATATCAGGAAGGCAAGGAGCACAGGTGCATCTGGCCCCGATCAGATACCTGTCAAGGTCTACCAAATTGACCATAAAGAGTGGGGAACGGTGCTCTCGCCGCTATTTAACTATGTATTCGACAGTGGTCAAATGCCAAATTCCTGGAAAGGAAGTATCATAATCCCGATTTTCAAAAAAGGAAAAAGAAACACACCGGGAAATTATAGGCAAATTGCCCTCATGGACGCTGCTGGGAAGATTTTTGCAGCAGAAATCCTGGATAGGCTGAAAAATTGGGCTTTCTCATTAGGTCTAATTCCTAAATTTCAGTCCGGATTTCGCCCACACCATTCTGTCACTGACAATGTAGCAATCTTCCAAACTATTTTAGATAAGTACGCAACAGGGAAAAAACAAACTATTTACGCAGCGTTCATTGATTACTCGACAGCCTTCGATCGAGTGGATAGACCTACCCTGTGGTCAAAATTGAGAATAATGGGGATCCCGGAGCAGCTATTACATCTGATAGTGAATCTACATAGTGACACCTGGTGCCGCGTCCAAATGGGAAGTGACAAGGGCCTATTGAAGGTAATACGAACATCAAATGGCCTGAAACAAGGGTGCCTCTTGGCTCCAATTTTATTCTCACTGTATTTAAGTGACCTACCTTCCCAACTGCAGCAAGGGATATGTACTCCTCCTAAGATAGCCACTGAATATATCCATTCCCTGCTGTATGCAGACGATATAGTCATGTTTGACCTAACACCTTTCGGACTACAAAATCTTTTAGATATTTTATATAAGTACTCAAGGAAAAATTACCTAATCCCAAATACGAACAAAACAAAAGTGGTTGCCTTTTCAAATCAGAAGAAAAGGGTACGGTACGAATGGAAGCTGGGAGGTGAGAAACTAGAACAAGTAAAGGAGTATACATATCTGGGTAGAATTTTCTCACAAAACATGAGCAACACCAATCAAATCAACCACCTGAAAAGGAAAAGTGATCTGCATGCTGGGGCCTTGTCACGCTTATATTCGGCCACTGGACATAGACATTTCTCTGCACTGATTCAAGTCTATCGAGCTAAAATCACACCGGTCCTGTCCTATGCATCGGAATATATTCCTCTAAATCAATGGTCATATATGGATTTAACAGAAGGAAGAATATTGAAAAAACTACTGAAGATTTCAACATCTACCCCAGTACAGGCATTGAGACTGGAATGTATCATCACGAGCGCATATGCTACAGCTATAGCGAGCATCATAAGGTGGGCCCATAATCTTCTTCTTTCAAAAGAAGGTACTTTAAGAAGATTGCTAAAAGTAGAGTCATTCGAGAGTAGCTCTACTCATACTACCTTTACTAAAAATATGCGAGAGGCTCTACAGCTTGCAAAAGTCAATGTGGAAATTTTGTCTACGTGGTCACCAGCTCAACTCAAACTTTTTCTAAAAAACTTCACTCCCAAATTGAGCTACGAGATTGATCACTCTCATTGTAATAGTCTATCGTCATATAAATTTTATGTAGCCTCGCAGGAATACAAACAACGTCAGCCTTACCTAGAGTATACTCTTCAACATGGCGCAAGGCGTGCAATTATGATGTTGCGCCTTGGAACACTTCCTGTACAAACCTTTACTTCCTCTTGGAGGCCCGACAGCTCTGCCCTTTGTACCCTTTGTCAAGGAGGCAACCAACATTTGGAACACTTATTTTTTATATGCCCTAATGCAGAAATTGTAAATGCAAGGTCAACATGTCTTAAGCCCATCTACCGGTCCTGCAGGATCAATAGCTCACAAGACTTTTTATCACTATGTAAAAGCCCCCCTAATGAATTCGTTTGTTACAGAATTTTTAAGTTTTTGAAAATCTCATTGAAAATGTATTAATATGGAATGTATAAATGTATATTTTATTTGTGGTCCTCGTAAGAGTACCGTAACAAAAATAAAAAACTTTGAACTTTGAACTTTGAGGGAGGAGCAGCTGGGAGGCGGGAGCGGGGCGGCGAATGGGGAGGGTTACAGTAGGCTGAAAAGACAGTTCTTGGTGGAGGGCATTTACAAGGGAATGTTGCAACCTTAGTCAGCAACTCAAATGTTCAGTTTTGTATGTAGTACGGACACCGCATTATCCTCCGTTGAGATTTCGTTGCTGCAAGAGGAGGAAACGTTGATGTGAAGCAATCGCCATATCAGCTTGTCACACGTGAATTCTTCAGTGTGTGGTTTATTACGTCATCTCTTCGCCATAATTGTAAAGATGCTTCCGACACAATGTTGATTAACTTTGTGGTTTACAGAGAGTCACATGGTACGGTGTGTTGTC
The DNA here is from genome assembly GCF_964263255.1 of Lissotriton vulgaris. Classification (NCBI taxonomy): domain Eukaryota; kingdom Metazoa; phylum Chordata; class Amphibia; order Caudata; family Salamandridae; genus Lissotriton; species Lissotriton vulgaris. The sequence continues at coordinate 38,413 of NW_028243770.1, read as the reverse complement.
CAGTTACTTTGGCGTGAGAGGGGACCGACTTATCAGGGTTTGGCCCAGAGAAATCATTAACATCATTATAAATATTCACATGTGAACAAGGGTTCATTTTGCCCTACTGCTAGAAGGACGTTTTTCACTACAGTACGTGGGGCACTATTGGCCGATGTTGGGATTACATTGTTCTGGACCACAACCAACAGTATTTAGCAGTGTTATGATGATTAAATAACGGTTATAACTGCAGACTCGCCAGCAATTCAGGAGACAAACGACTAGTTTGAATTACGCATTGATTTATCAAACCAGCAGTGCATATCTGGACATTACTGGCAAAGAGGACCTGTTGTGTTGTGGAACCCAGGCTCACAATGAATTGATTTTGCCTTGAAAAAGTCTGAATACGCATTTGTACAGACGAAACATGTGTTGGCTTCAATAACTGCTGAGAATTTCTTTTACATGAATAAATTAGCTTTTCCAATGGATGTGATCCGTGGATGATCCTTGAAAATCTATACATGACTTAATATGAATATACTTGCCTGTGGACTAAAGAATTTTAGCACTTATTATCAGAACATATATATTTATATGATATATGCAATTTTGAATTTATTAGGACTAAGAAGGGTGTACTAAAACGGTGCTTTCAGAAATGTTAATGTGCATGTTCTTGTAACTTGCCGATAGCACTGCATGGTAGTAGGTGGACCCAGTTATTTCAGCACCCCGATACACTTACATTGTGGAATATTACTCACGCTTGTACTAGTCATATGTTACATTGTTTCTTTCTTCTTGATGTGCGGTTTTTCCCTTTAGGGAATGCTACTAACAATTTTTTGTGTGACGATGTTGATTAAATTCCTTTATTTGTAGAAAGGATAAGTAGACAACACACCAGAAATGCAGGAGCTGTGCATTGCAGTAGGCAGCTGGGCAGAAACTGACAACAGTCATTAGAATCAGCTGCATTGTAGAATGCCAGCTTATTACATCACAATGCTAGCACGAAGGAGGAGCTGGCGCGAGGGGAGAGGGGACGGGAACGGGTGGAGGGGGCTTAGGGAAAGGCAAAGATAAATATCAACACAAGATCTTTGTATGCGAAAGAGAGAGGTGTGTGTTTGTTGGGGCATTTGATTTGGAAAAGCACACATGGTAAGTATTAAGCATAGCTGCAAAACATCCTTGCTGCATAGGAAAGAGACCTTTAACCATTGGTTCCCTTTTTTGCCCAAAACGTGCACGCGTTCCATTGCCTTCAATAGCAACTTGTGCACATTTGGCGATTGCCCTGCGGGAGCGAGCAGCTGGCGCCATATGTTATCAATTATCGCGCCTTGCTGCTCGCTCACGCAAGGAAATCGCGCAGGCCACCTCCTCTTTCCCCTCCACCTGCTGCCGCGCGAGGCACGCACGCTTGTCTAGAAGTAGATAGGGAAATGTCCTACCCACCATTGCAGAGCGATTACCAGCTCTTGGGTGGATCAGGGTGGGGGGCTCCGGATTGTCCCATTTGAATTCAATGACAATTCAGACAGCAAGCGGCCTACGTGCCCTTGTTTTTTGGAACAATTCCCACTACTCCGTTGTATTTCTTGGTGCAGTTGGCCTCCTTTCTTGCCTTTGCCCGTCCTTCCTAAGAAACACGAAAAGGGTGCTTGCTCCCCATGTTGTGCGCATCAGTGCCCCATCCATCTGGCTCCCTGGCCGTGGCCCTCGTTATTTCTCTGGCCCCTTCTGCTCCCACTACTATCTCGGACTCCGTGATTTACCAGGGTGCGGTATATGTGAGGTGGTGAGAGCTGCCACTTGCTTCCACAGAGCCAGGGTTGTCCGTGTGCACATATGTGGGGCGCAGGGGCAGTCAACCCCGCTGCTGTACCTCTGTCGGGTGATTCTTCAGTGTTGCTGCCTCTTCCTAAGGTCCAAACGCAGATAATGCGGAAGAACAGTAGTAACAGCGAGGGGAGGGTTTGCAGCTGAGCCCAAGGAGTCGGTGTAAGAGATCCGCTTTCAGAAAGAGCCTCCTCCTGCACACAGCAGGCCTCCATGGTCTGCCTCTGGAGGCTCTGAGCTCAAGCTATTCCTGCGTTTTGGCAGTAGTTAGCTTTTGTTGCAGCTCTTTTGTCTGCACATGGTTTTCAGGATGGTGATGGCATTTGCAGCGGTGTGTGTGTGTTGGAACGTTTAAATGAGCCATTTGATCTCCTCTCTTCCCCTCGTGGTCTGCCAACCAACCCAGTCTCTGAGAACTGCTCATGCAATGAGGGGAGGGAGGAGGAGGGGTGCGACAAAAAGAAATGGCGGAGGATAAGGATGCATTACATCGAAATCTGCCGGCTTTTTTTAGATCACTGTGGAGACTGACGCTCTTGAAGGAGATATTTGAAGGGCAGGCACTTAAAATACTATCTGTTTTTAGTATTGGTGACGCTACCTGCGGTGGCATTCTTAGTGGTGTTTTTTGTAATTAATGATGCTGTATTTGCTCAGTCGTTATATTTTTATGAGCGTGTTTTTATTTGTAATTACTCATTTTTTTCTGAAATTCTGTACATGAGGTAAACTAGAACACGAGCCTAGAGCCTAAGAGGGCATTGGCTTTACTCCCCCCAGCGTCCCGGTCGAAAGCCAGTTTGCCGCCCTCTGCCCCCGCCCGCCTTCCATTGAAAACATTTCTCGTACCCTCTACTTGATTTGATGGTGATACTGTCTTACAGCACCCTTCCTCCTACTGCAGAATTAACGTGTTGACAGGCTACACAAAAACTAATTAGGACCTATCTTTGCACCAACATCGGATGCACTATTGCATGCCCTATACAGGCAGCTCTATCTGCCCCCCAATATGTCAGCGCCATGGCCTGGGCCCCGTTTTCCAAGGATAATGGCTTTTTTACCTTGGCCTTACAGGTGAAGACTCGGACGCGGAGTGGGCCAGTACACCTGATAGAGCGCGCAGGTCACCTGACTATAAATTTACCAATACTCACCTGGGCCCATAATTCAATTTACACATTTACTCAATCAGGTAACCCTCGCTCTACTATCAGTCTATTTTTTTTTTACCTACTAGGTCCTATACCATTGTCTCACCAATCCTTGTCACTGGGACCTATAACCTATTGGATCAGGGAGTTAGTTTTAAAGGCAGTTCAATAAGTAAGCAGCATTTTGCACTTTTATAATAACCACAGATTTAGGAAGGTTCAAAACTTTTTATCTAATCATCATCAAAGGTCATAATCCAAAGATTGAAAGCAATAAGACTATCAATAATCAAAATCAGAAATAGTGTATAACTATGCAAAAGATATATTATGCCAATCATTTAGTCAAAAGATAAAGGGAAGGTAAGAATATGGAACATGCTATTTAATTAAACAGACTTTGCACAATTTATCTAAGAGTAGGAAAAAGAAGGAACATACTAAATGACACAGCTTTACACAATTTTCAAGGGGTGGGTAAAGAAAGGGAACATAATATGCAATGACGAAACCAAATTTACCATATAGCTACAGGGAAGGTAACAATTGGAACACGCTATTAAGTCAGATAACCAAGCTTGACTACTTTGTGGGAGGGTGAAGATAAGGAACATTTATGCAATCATGGAAAACGTTTAACATTCAACTACAAGGTGGGTAAGAAAGTGGAACACGCTAATAAACCGCAAAAACATGAATTTATTGTTTATCCAAGGGAGGGTAAGAAAAAGGAACATATGCAAATAAAGCTTTAACAATTTTTGGAGGGTAGAGAAAAGGACGCAAATTATACTGACGATTACCCACCCAGACTTATATTTACCTAGAATTGTGTGAAGACCAACCCTGGCCACGGGTCAGTTGAAAAGGACAGAAGAACCCCAAAGTTGCAGTGCCAGTAGGCCAGCAGGTGCAGATCAGAAGAGAGACAGGAAAAGCCCAGATTTGGATCAGGACCGGACCACCAAAGGTTAAGACCAGAACTCGCAGTTCAGTTGCAACGCCTGCGCTACTCCCTCTCTGCAAGGAATCAGCCAAAACCCTGATTGGGTTACATCATTCACCAGCACTTCAGCTTCCCAGAACCCCGATTGGGTCAGCAAACCTCCCGACAAAGTGCTCCGCAGCCCTATGCTCTTAGTCACCTATTGAGTGCGTTGGGTCAGTGACAAGTCGGACGAATTAACTAGCTAAGCCTACCCTAGTTATACTGTTTTTCAGGTCAGTGTACCACCCCCCAATGTTACAAGTGTAAGGATCCCCAATTTTGATTGGACAGAAAAGGAGGGCAGGTCATCACACCACCTAAATTTTAGACTTTTACCGTCTCTTATTCAAATTTCGTTCCCGCCCATCAAATTTCCGGTTCTCATGAAGTTTTTATTCCACCCAACAATGGATGTTCTATTGACCAATACATTGTTTAACATTGTATAAACTTGGGTTCAATAGGGCGCTTTCCGAGGAGCATCTTCTAGTCAGTCAGCTCCTTGGCAATAGTCCAAAGGTCACTGTTCTCAAGACTTGAGAATTTTGTGCAGCCTCAGTTTCAACAAAGATGGAGTACAGCGGTACAAGCCAGGCCAGTTTTCAAAGTGTACCATGAAATAGAAAAGAAACAGTTTTATAACGCAGAATAAAATGAATACACTGTACACCATGTATTTCTACACTATACCCATTACTTTATAATAAACTATAGCATTATGATTAGGCTGAACGAACAGCTTAGCAAAAGCAGCAGTGCAAGCCTCTCCCATGTGAGAACACAGAGCAACCATATTAGCTCTAGTGTGCAGAAGCGACAGTTTCCCTCCAAAGCTGCGAGTACGTCATGTCACGTGGGTATGACAGACGCATGCACAGTAGAAAATCTCGCGTAGCAGCAGCCATTTTATATGCAAGGGTATTAAGATTTAGTAAACACATAAGCAGGCTTCACTCGGACACCCCATGTCAATATAAAAGGGGCAAAATTAGTAAGACAAACATGTTGGTTACATAGTTAACATTATTCGAGGTTCATGAGTACAAGCAAGTCGCTTCTCGTGCGAATCCTTGCTCCATCAATCCCCTCTTTGATGATATTTTATATCATCACCAATTAATGAAACAGATGGCAACTTTTCACAACTCACCCATTTCAATGTCTTCAAACTTTCTTTTCTGCTTCTTCTCATTATTATTATGAGAATTTTTCATTTTCTTGTATATTTGGCTATTCAATTCTTCTAATTTGAGTTGATCAATATTTCTTTTTACTCCTCGCCTATTCATGGAATATTTCTTTTTATGTTTTCGACATTTGCAACAAATTATTATTCCTAAAACTAGTAAACCTATTCCCGCCATTGGCATCAGTATTCTACTCACAAGACTTTTACCTAGATTAGAAAACCAACTACCTACTGAGGAGAGACCATCAGTAAGTCTCTTCCATGTACTATCAACCTCTAGTGGTTTAAGCTCTTTTTCGAAATTAGTAATATTTCTCACATACCTCTTAATTTCAACACTTTTGTCTGGTATGTTAGTGCAACAATGTTGCGCTTTCAACATTCTACAGACTCCGCCCTCCTTTGCCAATAACGTGTCAAGAGCAAGTCGATTTTGTAAAACCATAGATCTAATCGCAACCAGTTAGGTATTGACCATCAGGAAACCTCCAGCAGTCTCAGTTGATAACCGATCTACTACTGTCGACAATTTGCAGATTCTGTGTGTATTTAGAGCCACTCCCACTGTTGGTATTAATGCACTAAATATATCACCTACTACTTCACCAAAACTAGCTCTTTTACTATGTACTAATCCATGAGTTTCTTCATTGCTTCCAGTTAATTTACCCACATGATATATCTTTGGGAAACTATTCAAAAAATAACAGCTCCCATACCAGTGATCTGGTAACTTGTAATAAGCCTTGTTCCCACATACGTAATAGACTCCCGGAAACACAGGTTCAGTTCCATCTTTGAAACCCCAACCCCCAATTACTTTAAAATTGTGCTCACATTCACTGGAACCAATGAATACATTGTTATAATAACTAGTTCTTTCTCTGTGAAGACTGAGTTTCCCCTTCTTTTCTAAATCCAGCAACATAGCAGCATTAGCCCCACCATTTGAGGTGTTCCCTATGCTTTCAGCCCATTTAGGAATTTTGTGGTTCTTATCATTCGCCTTTCTTTGGAAATTCTCTCTTCTTTTCTCAACCATATTCAAAAATATTTTTGCTTTTTCTTGTAATAAACATGTTAGATTATTTTGTGTGCGTCAGCTATATCTATGGTACCTATAGTTAGAAAATATTCACTCATGTAACGTGCTACATTTTTAGTAGTATGTACAGGTTTCAGGTCTCTACGTATAGGAAGTTCAGAAAATATCACGTCTAAATTTGAATAATAATACTGTAAAGGTCCTTTCTTGTAGAACAAGCTAGCAAAAATACTACATGAAATTCCATATGTTAGCGTTAAATGGTGATACGTCACACCCTCAGCTACCGAAGTAGGCAGCTTCATACAAACATAGCAGTCTTCTAATTCCATTGCTTTTTTCATAGTGTACTAACAGGTTTGCAACTATGTTTAAATTAGTCCTGTTTTTGATTCTATTGTAATGCAGTCCCTCCTCATCTGGTGCTTCTAAATCTACTTTTCGTTGTCTAATGCTAAGTGCTTTCTCTGGTGTATCTACTCTTTTTGGTGTGTCTAATGTCTGTAGTTCTTCTGTATCTATTGGCAACTGTTCATTAATGTTATGCCTTGTCTCTTAGCTCATCATTTAAAGAATGGCTATTGTTAGTCCTATCCAAACTATAATTACTATTGCTATACTACATAAACATACTCTACAGCATGTTTTTAAACAACTTCTTTTCGGTCTTCCATTAACAGTATGATCCGCCATTTCTGATTAAAGGAGATTCAGCCCCTCTTTGTAACTTTTACACAGTTTTTACCCGGTGGGAATTTTCAGGTTGGTCTCACTTCTTCGTCGGTTTGATCAGTAATCAATTCTTCAGAACTTTCGTCATTTATTTCTAGGTTTTCAAAATCTTCCAAAACAATGTAGGTCTACTCAGGGCCCTTGTATTTATTATTCAGTCTCTTTAGTCACAGACTTCTCCTTCTTGGTTGTATTACAGGTTGATCAGTTTAATTTGTAACTTTGTTTTACTTGTTCAGGTTCTTCATTAATTGTCTTTAAACGTAGTCTCAGTCTTTTCATAAATCTAGGCCACTTGTCTCCTTTTCTGAGTCTTTTAGCTGGCACTGTGCTTTGGCCCTCTACGAATGCTCTTTTATTCTCATTCAGTTGTGGCACATCGGTTTAAATGCTGTCTTCTGTTTCCCGCTCTATCTGACTAGTTCCAGGTCTTATTTCTGTTTCTTCTGCCTGGTCACTAAGCTGGCCTTGTTCAGGGATCTGCTGAATTTGATTTTCGTTTGATTCTCTATCTTCTTCCTGAACACTATTGTCTACTCATGTCTGGTCCTGCTCAAGCTCTTCGAACCCTTGATTTGCTTCTGCTTGAGCCTCCGCCCTAATTTCTATCTGTCCCTTTTCAGACTCTGGAGTTCTTGGTTGAGTGTCAATTAATGATTCTTTCCCTATCTGGTCCTCCTCAGAATCACTTTTGACTTGTATTTCTATGATCTGAGTATTTTCTACCCCGTCTCGTCCTCACTATCACTCTGTCTATCTTGATAAGTTTGACTTCTTGCTCTCACATATTCTGCAGGTATGTTGACTACTGGAACCCAATCATCTTGACAGGTGCTCGGTTGTTCTTCTTCAGCTACTTCAGGATCGATATCTTGAGACCCCTCAGCTGCACAACCTTCAGCTTCAGTTTCATCAGGTTCAGTCACCTTTTTCGTATGACTGGCATGGATCCAGTGTGGAACTCCTGCACACTTTACAGCTGTGGTGGTAACCAAAATTACTTGTTGTGGTTTTCCCCACCTTGGTTCAAGGCAAGATGTTCGAGTATGTTTCTTAAGCACTACCCAATCACCTGGGTTCAGGTCATGTGCTGGTGTTGCTGGTCTGGCGACAGCATCTTCCCCAACCTGGTGAGAGATAGAACGCACTTGGTCAGTGTGGAAAATCAGGGGTCCCTACCTCATCAGAAGGGCGGAATCGACAGGGGTCTCCCACCCCCACGCCGGCACAAACAGCATCCCTGGGTCATTGGACTTCCTTTCTTCACCCACAGGATCCGCAAACCATTGCCGACCCGGAACCCGGCAAACCGGAAACCGGAAGTGAAGTCCCGACCGGTGACCCGGAACCCGAACCATCCGGAAGCGGAAGTGCCGCAACTACGCTCCACCAGGAACATAGAAAAGACGGGAAAGCAGTCAAGACCTCGTTCAGCCCAGCGGACTCGTGGCAGGAGAAAGCGAACGGCGCGGAACCCCCGACGGAGAGTGGACGAGGAGAGGAGATCGTAGAGAAGGCGGAAAGCGGAGAAAAGGAGGAGGAAGAAGACCTGTGGTCGGAGGACTGGTGGCGACCTCCGGAGGTGGCTGGAGAGCGGCCGCAACTCGGATGAGAGTTGCGGCGGGGCACGTGAGTACTCTCTATCCTTTCTCCGTGTCCCTGTGTAAATATAGTGTAAATACCTATAGAGCCTGTACATAGAGCGTCACGAGCACCCTGCACTGTCCATATAGATAAACGAAGTACCACGAGCACCTTGTATATATATCACTCTCCTTGCACTGACCCGGGCACCCCAACCACCATACCCCTCCCGCTTGCAATTGACCCTATCCCTCTACCCTTCCCACCTCCCCTCCCACACGTCTCCTTCCTGGCCAACGCACTCCCGGTGAAGGTGACAGTACTCGATAGTCCTCATCGGACCGGACTAACCCCAAACTGTTCTCTCTCTTACATATCTCCGAGGAGACCCATCACCCGACCGTCATCTGATGACCACAACCTGCAGAGTACCCAGGACAAAGACATCAACCCTACAACAGAACCCTTCCGTCACGACGTTCTCTCCGGACTTCCTCCCTTATACCTCTGTGGAATACTACTTTGTCTCTTACCTCTGAATAAAACCCGAAACCATAGCTCATTATATCCGGCCTCCCAGCCTGTTATTCCGGTCCGCCCAACCCACAACTCCACAGGTGGTGTCAGAAGTGGGATCTACCGGAAGCATGGAGGCCGCGGTTAAACAGCTAGCGGAGAGCCAGGAGGTGCTTGGAAAAATGATGGAGAGGTTCCTCAAGACCGCCGAGGATGACCGTGGCCAACTCCACGATGTCCTTAAAGGACAGGGAACAGCTCAGGACCAAGCCCTCGAGAAACTGACCACCGTCATGGGACAACAACGGCCCACCACCTCCTTACCCTCAGTGGTCCTCCAAAAATATGTGTCGGGTGAAGACCCCGACTATTTTTTTACCAATTTTGAGCGCTTGGCGCAGGCTGCTGCATGGCCTGCCGACCGCTGGAGCCACTATCTTGGTCCACTGCTAACAGGTGAACTCCAGGCTGCCTATCAGCAGGCCAATATCCAGGGAGTGACCCCCTACCAAGACGTCAAAACCTGCATACTTGAGAGACTGGGAATCGACGACGAAACGTACAGGGTTAGTTTGCGTCAGGCCAGAGAGGGCCCCCAAGAAACCCCGCGGGCTCTCTCATTTCGGATTCAGGACTTGGCAAACCGATGGCTAAAACCGGCCACCGCCACGAAGGAAGAGATCCTTTCCAAGATATATTTGGAACAGTACCTGGCCTCTCTTCATCCAGCCACCCAGAAATGGGTGAGACAACACGCCCGCCTGACCCTGGACAGCGCGGTGGAGATCGCCAGTGCCTACAGTAGAGCCCAGGAGTCCCAACGGGTCAAAGAAGAACCACATCCACGCGTTCCTCATGGCAACCACTCACGGCCACCAAGACCACCAAACCCGGTCAGAAGACCGGATCCCGCTCCCCTGATGCCATACCCAATCCTGCCTCGACCTCCCCCACCTGGGCCACAGTGCTATCACTGTGGAGGATACGGGCACATAGCCCGGGTGTGTCCTCAAAAGGAGGAACCTATGGACATAGGGATGGCACGGAACTATGTGTGCCTCACTAACGAAGTCACCCCACCACCTTTTCGCTGTCCCGTGCGAATAGACGGACACCGTATGATGGCCTTGGCAGACACGGGGTGTAGACATAGCGTCCTCAGACCCCAGGAACTACCCCATCCTGTCGGACCCCTTACTGGGACTGTCGCTATAAAATGTGTTCACGGCGACACCAAGAGCTATCCAACGGCCCAAGTAAGGGTACAACAAAACACAGACATGGGGAGAATGTTAACAGTCGGGCTGGTTCCTACCCTCCCTGAGCAAGCCATACTAGGCAGCGATTATAGCGGTCTTCCCCACCTCCTGAAAGACACTACAGACTCCCTAAGGAAATGGTGGGCGGAGGCCCCGTTTCCCCATGGATCTCCGACCACGGACTCTCCCTCCAAACCGGGAAAATCTAAGAACCAAAAGAAAAGAGAAAAGAGAACATTTACAGGTGCATTCCCTGCTCATGTCGAAGATCATCCTTGGGAAACGGACCGCGAGTTCCGAGCTGCCCAGCAAGAGGATCCCGTATTACAGGAAGCTTGGAATCGTGCCCTGGACGATGAGGACCCATTGCACGTAGGTCCTTACTTCTTTCGCAAACATGGACTCCTCTATAGAAAAGGGGGGCCCCAGGACCCCACACAGCTAGTTATCCCCGGATTGTTTCGGGAAAAAGTCCTATACCTGGCCCACAGTCATTTGCTGGGAGGACATTTCAGTGACCTAAAAACCGGCCAAACTATCCTTGAGAAGTTCTACTGGCCAGGTGTCCATGGACAAATAAAACAATACTGTAGGGAGTGTCCAGTCTGCCAGAGAAACAGCCGGTATCGACCCCCCCGGGTGCCTCTCCAACCCCTTCCTCTTATTGATGTCCCTTTTTCCCGAGTGGGTATGGACCTGATAGGACCCCTGTTGCCCTCCAGGACGGGTTGTAGGTACGCCCTGGTGTTAGTAGATTACGCCACCAGGTTCCCGGAGGCCATCCCTTTGAAGCAGCCCACTACACAAAATATCGCTAAAGCCCTTATCTCCGTTTTCAGTAGGGTAGGATTCCCTCGTGAGATATTAACAGATCAGGGTACGCCTTTCGTGTCCTCCCTCATGCGCCAAGTATGCGCCAATTTGGGTATCAAACAGATAAGGACTTCGGCCTATCACCCCCAGACAGACGGGTTGGTGGAGAGATATAATGCCACCCTAAAGGCCACCCTGAAGAAGCTCCTGGGCCTGGAAAGTAAAAGGTGGGAGGAGATGCTTCCCCTAGCCCTCTTCGCCATTCGGTGCAAAGTGCAAAGTAGCACCGGGTATTCCCCATATGAGTTGTTATATGGACGTGCCCCGAGGACCCTGTTAGACATGGCTCGCGAGGCATGGGAAGCAGAGCCAGACCGGACCCGGCCTCTCCCCGAGTATGTCGATAACCTCCGAACCCACTTGACCCAAATCAGAGAAATAGTGCGGCAGAATCTGACAGCAGCGCAGGTCACTCAAAAACAGCAGTACAATAAAGGAACCAAGGCCCGTTCTTTCAAACCAGGAGACCTGGTGTTGTTACTCCTGCCATCATCCGACCATAAACTGTTGGGACATTGGCAGGGCCCCTTCCCTATCATGAGACAAGTGACTCCCGTCACCTATGAACTAGAGCTGGATGCCAACCGAAGTGTCACCCAGATCTACCACGTCAACCTGTTCAAGAAGTGGGAGGGACCCCTCCCTGTCCTGACAGGCTCACTCTCTCTGCCCTTTGAGGGCTGTATAGACCCTGACCTTCCTGAAACCAACAAACAGGACCTTAAGCGGGCCTTGTCCTCGGTCCAAGCAGTGTTTTCCTCCCTACCCGGCCACTCCACCATAGTGGAACATGCCATCCACACAGAAGCAGGGAAAATCGTGCGACAAAGGCCCTACCGGATCCCTGAAGCACGCCGAACAGTTATAAAAGAAGAGATCGCCCAAATGTTGGAGATGGGTATAATTGAACCGTCTAACAGTAGTTGGAATTCCCCCATCGTGTTAGTACCCAAACCTGATGGCTCCACCCGTTTCTGCATAGATTTCAGGGAGGTGAATAAAATCTCGGCTTTCGACTCCTATCCCCTGCCTCGAGTGGACGAGATGGTGGAACGGATAGGCAAGGCTAAATATATCAGTACCCTTGACTTGTGTAAAGGGTACTGGCAGATCCCTTTAAAGCCGGAAGACAAACCTAAAACTGCGTTTTCAACCCCTGAGGGTTTGTTTCACTTCAAAGTAATGCCCTTCGGGCTCCATGGGGCCCCTGCGACATTTCAAAGGGCCATGAACCTGGTCTTACGCCCCCATACCGACTTTGCCGGGGCGTACTTAGACGACATAGTCATCTACAGTGACAGCTGGGAAAAACACCTTCTCCATTTACAGGCAGTGGTGCACTCCCTGGGTAGTCATGGTTTCACCATTAACCCCGCCAAGACGACCTTGGCGGCCCAAAGTGTGAAGTATCTGGGGTATCTCTTAGGGGAGGGGGTCATTCGTCCCCAAGACAATAAAATACAAGCCATACACTCCATACCCTTCCCTCACACAAAGAGAGAACTCCGTGCCTTTCTCGGATTACTAGGGTATTACAGGAGGTTCATTCCCCGGTTCTCCCAGATAGCCGCTCCCTTGACAGACCTTTTGAAAAAGACCGCTAGAACCGAAGAGAAGTTGCAACAACCCACTCCTGTCCTACTGCAGGCCTTCAATCACCTCAAGCAATCCCTGTTGTCAGAACCCGTGTTGATCAGTCCGGACTATTCCCGTCCATTTATCCTGCAGACGGATGCCTCCGATCAGGGTTTGGGGGCGGTCCTGTCCCAGAAAAACGAACAAGGGGTAGAAAAACCGGTTCTGTACATCAGTCGGAAGCTCTTCCAGCGAGAGCAAAACTATGCAGTCGTAGAGAAAGAGGCTCTGGCGATTAAGTGGGCAGTGGACAGTCTCAGGTATTATTTAGAGGGCCGGGAATTTGTCCTGTACACGGACCATGCACCACTTGAGTGGATGGCCCGCAATCGGGGCCACAACGACAGGGTCCTTAGGTGGTTCCTATCGCTACAGCCATTCCGTTTCAAAACGCTACATCGAAAGGGACTAGACCAGGGCAATGCTGATTACCTCTCACGTTATCCCGCTCCTTCCACCCCTACTAGTAAGACAGCTAGGGAAAGGGGATGTGGAAAATCAGGGGTCCCTACCTCATCAGAAGGGCGGAATCGACAGGGGTCTCCCACCCCCACGCCGGCACAAACAGCATCCCTGGGTCATTGGACTTCCTTTCTTCACCCACAGGATCCGCAAACCATTGCCGACCCGGAACCCGGCAAACCGGAAACCGGAAGTGAAGTCCCGACCGGTGACCCGGAACCCGAACCATCCGGAAGCGGAAGTGCCGCAACTACGCTCCACCAGGAACATAGAAAAGACGGGAAAGCAGTCAAGACCTCGTTCAGCCCAGCGGACTCGTGGCAGGAGAAAGCGAACGGCGCGGAACCCCCGACGGAGAGTGGACGAGGAGAGGAGATCGTAGAGAAGGCGGAAAGCGGAGAAAAGGAGGAGGAAGAAGACCTGTGGTCGGAGGACTGGTGGCGACCTCCGGAGGTGGCTGGAGAGCGGCCGCAACTCGGATGAGAGTTGCGGCGGGGCACGTGAGTACTCTCTATCCTTTCTCCGTGTCCCTGTGTAAATATAGTGTAAATACCTATAGAGCCTGTACATAGAGCGTCACGAGCACCCTGCACTGTCCATATAGATAAACGAAGTACCACGAGCACCTTGTATATATATCACTCTCCTTGCACTGACCCGGGCACCCCAACCACCATACCCCTCCCGCTTGCAATTGACCCTATCCCTCTACCCTTCCCACCTCCCCTCCCACACGTCTCCTTCCTGGCCAACGCACTCCCGGTGAAGGTGACAGTACTCGATAGTCCTCATCGGACCGGACTAACCCCAAACTGTTCTCTCTCTTACATATCTCCGAGGAGACCCATCACCCGACCGTCATCTGATGACCACAACCTGCAGAGTACCCAGGACAAAGACATCAACCCTACAACAGAACCCTTCCGTCACGACGTTCTCTCCGGACTTCCTCCCTTATACCTCTGTGGAATACTACTTTGTCTCTTACCTCTGAATAAAACCCGAAACCATAGCTCATTATATCCGGCCTCCCAGCCTGTTATTCCGGTCCGCCCAACCCACAACTCCACAGTCAGCCAGTTCTTTGCAGTACTTCAGTACTAAATCATCAGATATATTTAGCAGCTTGTGTCCTGGCACCCATGCTTACCTCATTGCTCTTCCCATTCAAAAGTCAAAGTCAAATTTGCTTTATTCGAGATAAAAAAAACTCATAAAAGCATGATTTTTAAAACCTCCATTTACTGGTACAAATTCATTTCAATTAACAATAACTAACTAACACATACATGTAAAAAATAAAAATAAAAAAAATTTAACAATATTACATTTTTTTGAAACAATCTCAGAATTCATGTATTTGTGAAGATCTTATAAACTTTTGTTTACATTACACATGAATTCAATACATTTTAAAATTTCTAGAATCATATTCATACTAAAAGGGATCAAATTAATCATGACAAAAATGTTTTCCTAATGGCCCAAGCCCATCCGAGATATTTTGCAACTGCATATGAAATAACGGGTAAGGTGCTAGTGCAAATTAGTCTTACTGCCACCGCACTGTCCCTTGTACCTAGGAGTCTGCAAACAGCTTTTAACCAAACTCGTCTTGGCGTGCTATAAGCTATACATACAAAAAGAAGATGGGCAATGGGCTCTTTGTCAATCTTACAAACCGGGCACATGTTGGAACTGCCTGAAGACCACCTTCCTGTTAACGATCTTATCGGAAGGGACCCCGCTCTAAGTTGGAAATAGAGCTTTCTATCTCCCAGTTTTGTAATAACATCCCAATATGGCTCTAAGTTGGGACAGCTTTACACTCCAGGAAACGACCCTCCATAGTAGAGGGATCAGCAGTATTCCAATTTCGGTACGCAATCATTTCCCAATATTTTTCTTTTAGTATAACCTTCGATGGGAATTGGACTACCTCTGGGTTCTCCCACAACCCCTTCATACCCATTCCCACTAGATTTTTAGAAAGATCCTTTAACCAGGTTATCTTATGAAAATGATCATTTTTAATTACGTTCGAAAAACCCTGGGCATAATGGGCAAGTTCAGGGGTTACCCAAATCCATCGCCAGTATAATATTGGGCGCAATCTAGCAATATCTACCAAGGCTTTCCTGCCTAGATCATATCGCAGTGGTTTCATTGATGAGCTCTTGGGTAGATTAACAAGGTTACGCAAAAATGTATTCTCAGCAAGTGTTCATGGTGTCAAGTTGTGGTATCCCCATATCTCAGCACCATAAAGTGCTGAGCTTAGAGCTTTTTCCTCATACACTTGTAGAGCTGGCTGAATTGGCTTGGTCAAAGATTTCTTATGCTCTAAAAGTATTGCTCCCGCATTTTGACAGACTTTCAAGGCCGCCATTTCAACATGTTTCCCCCACTTAATACCCTTGGCCACATGGATGCCCAAATAGACAAAATCTGACACCATTTCCACTTTTAGCCCATTCATAAAGAAATTCCCTTTGAAACTACTATGTGGGTTGAACACCATAAGTTTGGTTTTTGCTACATTTACCTCCAGCCCTTGCTCAGTACAGAAATCCTAAAAAAATCTTCAGCGCTCGCTGGAGGCCACTAGGAGTTTTTGATATGATAAGAGTATTGTCCGCAAATAATAAAATCGGGGTTTTCATTCCAGCCAAAGTGGGGACATCTACAGATTCTGACAATATACGTCCAACTACCCCGTTAATATATAGTGAGAAGAGCGTGGGGGCCATGGCACAGCCCTGGTGAACCCCACGCTCTACAGGGAATTCAGGGGTAGCTTGCCCATGCCTCCCCCATTGGATTTTTGCGTGATTTGACTCATGTAGTCTCATTACTAGCGTTAGGATATCTGCTGGCATACCTAACTTATTCAACACATTCCACAACTTGGCTCGAGGCACCAAATCAAAAACTGCTCGCAAATCGATAAATGCGGCATAGATGCTACCTTTCCCTAGTAATACAGTCTTCCAATGTAATAAAGTAAAACGGAAGATCTGATCAGTGGTACTCGTTAATTTGCAGAAGCCGGTCTGAAAGGGGGAGAGGATATTTTCTTCTTCTACCCAATCTAAGATTTTATCTAAAATCATTTTCTTGATCACCTTTTGTACCGTATCAATCTGGCTGATAGGCCTATAGTTCCCAGCCTGCGTTTTGTCACCTTTCTTGTATATAGGGATTATAACGGCCCCTTGCCATGACCTTGGTACTGGGGCTCCCAGGGCCTCAGCATTGGCCAGCCTCATGATATACTGGTCCCAGTGTATTTTATCGTAGAGGAAGACATCCGCTGGGACCCCATCTGGTCCCGGTGCTTTTCCCCTTGAAACAGCTTTCAGTGCCACTTTTGCATCACTATTAGTAAAAGGTGGTTCTAAACAGAAGGTACTATTTATGGGTTCCCCAGGCCTGTCTTCATGACTGCATGCATATTGGGGGCCAAAGTGATCTACCCAGCTTTTCTGTGTTACGTAGTTAACGGGCGGTTCGGGGCGGCCTCCTTTCCCCCACTTAACAATATTCCAGAAGAGTTTAGAGTCCTTTGAGGTACTGGCTGATTTAAGAGCCTGCCAATGTTGTTCATCCCATAGTTTCTTTGCCAAGTAGACAGTTTTCTTATAATTCTGTCTAGCTAGTCTTACAGCGTTAGGATCTCTTCTTTATAGGGCAACACCTAGGGATGTTCTTGCAGCTCTACAAGCTTTATTATACCACCCCACTCTTATTGGGTGTGTTTTTTTGCCCGCTGACTTTGGTACTTCCTTAATAAAGTGACCCCTTATGGTTTCAAAGCATCTATCATGGAGGTTGGTAATTTGCCACAGATCGCCCTCTACCCCCAGGATGCTAGCCATGGCAGTAATGGTTTTATCCAATTCCTCATTAATACTTTCCAAAACCCTTTCTTGCATCATAATTAGTACCCACCTTACCCGCCTCATATCATTCGTCGGGACAATCTCCAATAAAGCCTGTTCAACCCTATTCGGCCCCCTTCCCCTCTCCCCCACAAACTATGGGTAATGCGTAGGGGGTTATGGTCGCTCTCTTGCCTTGCCACCACCTTCATGTCCTTCATAAGGTGCCAGATTGCCAGGTTACAGATCACATAATCAATCCTACTTCTTGAGCGACCATTGTCAAAAATGCTTTCACCTTGTCCGTCACTCGGGGTTCTGCCATTCAATGCTCTGAGCCCTCTTTCGCAGCATATCCCATTAATTTGGATTATGTTATCTGTCCATCTATCTATCGGTTTTAACTCTAATTTAGGAATTCCCCACTGCAAATCCTCTTTATCTCCTGCGCGCTAGTCACCAATTGTTAGTGGCTCATAAGTCATATTTTGATCACCGGCGATAACTATGTTATTCTTGCTCGTCTGTAACCCAATCAGGGAATCCAGAGCAGCCAAAACCTGAGATTTAGCTCCCCCTAACCCTCTAGCATATAGATTGTAGATGTCCAAAACGCCCAAAGAGCCCAATGATAGCCTAATCTGCTGAATATCCCTGTTCTTGGTGGGTAGCTCTATAACTCTATCAAAGTTCTCTTGTACCCATACCGTTAACCCCCTTTCGGCCGACCCTTGGTACCCTTAATTGCAGGTACAATTCCCATTAGTATTTCATGGGGACTTAAGCCGTGCTCCAGTCTGGAATACTTCTAAGTCCCATCAGAACAAGTGGCAAAGCATCTGGCCACTCCAATCGAGTAGACTCATACATTTTTCCCAGATTTGATTGTGCCATTCAATTGTTCTACCACTCCAGAAGCCTCTGGGCGATATGCACAGTGCAATTTTTGCTTAATCTTGAATGCTTCACAAATTAGACCCATTATTTCACTATTAAAATTTTTCCTCTATCTGATTCAATTGTTACTGGAAAACCGAAACGTGGTATCAGCTTTCTAAGTAGAAGTTTGGCTACAGTGATGCTATCATTCCTGCGTGTGGGGTAAGCCTCTACCCATTTTGAAAACAAGCAGACAATGACAAGTACGTATTTTAGTCCTTGACAAGGGGGTAACTGAATAAAGTCAATCTGCAAACATATAAAGGGACCTTCTGCCTTCCCAATCTTTCCTGGTAACACTACTGTTTTCTTCCCTGGATTCATTTGTTGACAAACCAAACACCTCTGGCAGAGGGCCTCTGTTATGTTCCTGAATTTCGTATTAAATCATGACTGTCTGAACAGACGTATCATAGCATCTCTTCCCAAATGAGAATCTCTGTGGATCAGCCTAGCCATAGGAGCAAGCAGACAGTCGGGTAACACTGGCATTTCATCAAGATAAACAATGACACCATCCTCATCCCTTCTCTGACAGCCTAGCTTCCTCCATTCCTCCCTTTCTTTTGGTTCTGTTGCATTCTGCAAATCTCTCAATTTCCCACGTATTCATACCATCTAGCAACATAAATTGGCAGCTGTTTCCGCCCACCTCAACTTTCTTGCTAACAGCCATTTTATATTTTGCACAATGTTGGGCTAACTGGTCAGCATATTGATTACCAGCTGTCACTTCGTCGTTGCCAGATTTGTGAGCAGCACACTTGACCACAGCCACTTCTTTTGGAAACTGGATTGCTTCTAGTAAATCCCTCACATATTGACAATTTCTAATTGGAGTACCTGAAGAAGTCAGAAACTCCCTTTGCATCCATAATTGGCCATAGTCATACACAACCCCATAACTATATTGGTTGTCAGTGTATATGGTTACTTTCCAGTTTTTCCCAAATTTGCAGGCCTTTGCCAGAGCAACCAATTCGACTACCTGCGCAGACTTGACTCCAGGCAAGTGGGATGCTTCCACTGGACCTCCCGCAGTACACACTGCATAAGCAGTGCTTAGGCCTCCCTCCTCATGTCTCATACATGAGCCTTCCACAAATAGCTCATAGTCTGAATCAATGAATGGCTCTTCTCTTATGTCTGGTCATGGTTTTGTACTATACTCAGTTAGATCAATACAGTCATGCTCAACTTCTGCCTTCACTTCTGCAGCAGTGTGTGAATTAGGTAGCAGGGTTGCTGGATTCAGAATGTTACATCTGGCAATGGTTACATTTTCTGCACCTACAAGGATTCTCTCGTACTTAGTCAGCCGACTAGGTGTGAGAAACTGAGTTTTAGTCCTGGTTAGCAAGATTACAACTGCATGTGGAACATACACAGTTACAGGATGTCCAATAATAATAGATTCACTCTGCTCAAGGTTCATGCAAGTTGCGGCTACTGCTTTCAGACAACCAGACAATGCAGCGGCCACTGGGTCTAATGTGGAAGAAAAATATGCCACTGGACGTCTCACCACAACATGAATTTGAGTCAAAACTGACCCTAAAAGGTGCCAGTTTAGTAGCACCCAGACTAGGAAACATAAGGCTACCACTTTTACAGTACGCCGACGACACAGCCATTATGGATCATACCAGGATAGGCTTACAAAGAGCTCTAACGGCCTTAAACTGTTTCAACATTGCCAACAGCCTGACGGTCAACAAATGGAAAACCAAGGTCATCATCTTCGGATCATTCCGTCATAAACGGCACGCACAGTGGCAGCTGGGGAACGCTCAAATACACTCAGTGGCCTCTTACAATTACCTGGGGGTTTGGTTTTCGGAACGGCCAAAAGAAAATGTCCATCTCAATCATCTGGCCTCAAAAGCTAATAAGGTAACACACCTGCTAAGACAACTAAACCGGAACCTGATCAGCCTCTCTGCTAGCCCAATTTTGATAGCTCTAAGAACAAAACTTCTGCCCGCAATCTCTTATGGGCACTTGGCATTTCCAGGGAAGTTGGATGCAATCCTCACCTCTGCCCAAATTAAGGCGTACAAGTCGTTGTTACATATCCCAAGGTCCGCTAGGAGAACTAGGCTGAGACTGGAGCTTGGCCTTGCAAGGCCAGACTTGATCGGCCAGGGGGAGCTCATCAAACTGTACCTAAGGATATTAAAGGCCCCGGCCAACTCCCTAAAATACCATCTGCGCCCCATCTTTGAAGATCCAGCATCGACATGGCACATTAGGCTGGGAAAAGCAACTAAAGCCCTTAAGTTAGTAGAAGAAAATCTACCGCGGCAGGACATCCCACTGAACTTTTGGAAGAGAGCTATCAATAAACAAGTGAATAAAATCTCCTTTGAACTTGATCAAAGATCCATTCGTCGAAGCTCCAATTTGGAACCCCTAAACAACTCCTATATGGTGGGCAAAGCACAACCATATCTAAGCAAGGCCATCACAACACATGCCCGAACTAAAATTCTATCCATGAGGCTGGTCACGCTCGGTATAGCTGATTTCAACTCTGCTTGGGCCCAAAAAGGGGTCCTCACATCCTGCAGGCTTTGCACATACAAGAGGGAATCCTGGCTGCACCTTCTTTGCTACTGTCCTCCATTCAAGAGCGAACGTCGGCGACTGCTGCGCCCGATCTGTCTCAATCAGAGCATTACAACATGCTCAGAAGCATCAGCCCTGTGCCTGTCAACCACTACCACCATGTTCCTAGCGCGATCCGCGAAATTTGTTCATCAAATTAGTATAGCACTAAAAACTCATAATGAGAGTACCCCCCCCTAACTTAGGATACTCACCACAACAAGAACTGATATGAGCTGAACAGAACCAGACCCGTTGTTCCTCCAAAAAAGTCACCAGCTCACCATCGTAACCAACAACGCAAAGTCTTACCCGAACCAATACAAACGCTGGGAACTCCTAATCAATGAGACTAAGACTGCAGGAGTCGCACTCCTCTCTACCCACATTGCTTTCCCCTATATACCATTATCCTAATCAGCATAGGTACACTTCTTTACTCTTTATTTTATTTAGAAGGTTATTTTAGAATTATTGATCTTTGTACTTTCTCTTTTACTGTAAAGATTTTAATTAATTGCGCAGTCAATAAAAACCTTTGAATAAAAACCTTTGAGTCAAAACTGAAAGTGCACAATTATCTTGTGTGTCACAGAAGAGTGCAAAATCCTTTGAATAGTCAGGCATTCCTAATGCTGGAGCTGTACACAGACATTCTCGTAATTTTACAAAAGCAGTTATGCTTTCGTCATCCCACACTACTGGGTCCTTGGCTCTTTTCTTTGTCATTTGTATTAATGGTTTCGCTAGGACTGCAAATCCCACAATACATTGCCTGCAGTATCCTATAACTCCAAGAAACATTCTAATCTCTTTTTGGGTCTGAGGGAAATTCATATTTCTAATTATTCTGATTCTTTCTGAGGTAACTCTTCTGATACCCTTTTCTATCTGGTGCCCCAGATATTTTACTGACGTGGTACAGAATTGCAATTTTTCTGGTGACACTTTATGTCCTCCTTCACCTAAATGATTCAGTAAGGCAATGGTGTTGACGACACAGTCATTGCGAGTTTTAGACGCCACCAATAGGTCATCGATATACTGAACCAGGACTGACTGTCCAGGCAGTATCAAAGACTCAAGGCACCTATTCAAAATCTGATTAAAAATCGAGGGACTTTCTGTGTACCCCTGAGGGACACAAATCTAAACGTAAACATGACTGTCAAAGTCAAATGAGAAAAGAAATTTGCTATCTGGGTGTAATGGAATCGAGAAAAATGCATGATACAGGTCTATGACAGTAAACCATCCAGCCTCCCACGGTATCTGATACAGAATCACTGCAGAATTTGGCACAACTGGACAGCAAGGTACAACAATCTTATTAATTTTTCGGCGATATTGTACGACCCTGTACTTGCCACTCGGTTTCTTTATACCAATTATGGGTGAGTTGCATGGACTGCTCATTATTTCCTGTAAAATGCCTGTTTCTAGCAAACGCTTTATTTCTACTGCTTTACAAAAAGTGAGCAACCCAAGAATACCCTTGAGGGCTTGGGTAATGAAAATAAATGGGTGAAGATGCCTTCAAGGGAATTTATTTTATGCGTGCTTAATTATTTAGACTAATTTTAGGAAGGATCGATTAGTGATCCTTATTAAGAATCAATCAAACACTGTGGAGTTTCAATTCAGTTTAAACAATTTGTTTCAACAAGACACAACATACAAAAAATAACACAAGGTGTATTAGAAAAATATAATTTTATCCAATTTTTTTTTAAAGAAATCACTTCATATACAGATAAGTGAACAAACAGAAAATTAGGACTGTGGGTACACACATAAGTAAATTAATACGTGACTCAACAGAACCTAAAAACACCTATCCCAAATCACACTGAATAAAACAAGACAGGGATAAGATGAAATGTCGACGTTTCGGTTTCCTATGAATTAATTGCGGAAACCATCTTCAGGACTGAAGTCAATTGGGGTCTGTATAGAGAAAATTGCAATCTGACTTCCTAACGCTGCCCGACTATGATTGCTTGAGGGCTGCCACAGTCTATTTTCAAGGTGGAACCGCTTCTATTTGGTATGTTAGTTGACTTCTTGACTTTGAAAACAAGTTTGTGGGCTTCGCTGTATTGATGCTGGCTTTTATTTAAAAGGAGGTTTCTGGCCACACCTGTTGATAAGCGGTATGTTGAATGAAGTTGTAGCTTAGACGCGGTGACCAAAAACTAATACCGGTACATAGAGAAGTTTTGCCACACGTGGAGGATTCAGGGACAGTTGTGCAATCAACCATACGGCGATAATCTAATAAAAATAGTGGAGGTAAGTTGCAGCGTGGCAAATAATTAGTTCAAGGTGACTTATCGCTGTTCGGCGGTATGTAAAGCAGTGTGTACAGCTCCAAGCCTCGCCGCAAGTAGAAAGTGAATTTCACGGAAAGTATTCCAGTAACCATGCGGTCGTGGTCTAGTCAGGACAGCAGTGGCAGAGTGCTGCGCAGCATGTAGTCAGTTCAGAGCTCTGTGAAATTCACTTTCTACTTGCGGCGAGGCTTAGAGCTGTACACACTGCTTTACAAACCGCCGAACAGCGATAAGTCACCTTGAACTAATTATTTGCCACGCTGCAACTTACCTCCATTATTTTTATTAGATTATCGCCGTATGGTTGATTGCACAACTGTCCCTGAATCCTCCACGTGTGGCAAAACTTCTCTATGTACCCGTATTAGTTTTTGGTCACCGCGTCTAAGCTACAACTTCATTCAACATACCGCTTATCAACAGGTGTGGCCAGAAACCTCCTTTTAAATAAAAGCCAGCATCAATACAGCGAAGCCCACAAACTTGTTTTCAAAGTCAAGAAGTCAACTAACATACCAAATAGAAGCGGTTCCACCTTGAAAATAGACCGTGGCAGCCCTCAAGCAATCATAGTCGGGCAGCGTTAGGAAGTCAGATTGCAATTTTCTCTATAAAGACCCCAATTGACTTCAGTCCTGAAGATGGTTTCCGCAATTAATTCATAGGAAACCGAAACGTCGACATTTCATCTTATCCCTGTCTTGTTTTATTCAGTGTGATTTGGGATAGGTGTTTTTAGGTTCTGTTGATTCACGTATTAATTTACTTATGTGTGTACCCACAGTCCTAATTTTCTGTTTGTTCACTTATCTGTATATGAAGTGATTTCTTTAAAAACAATTTGGATAAAATTATAGTTTTCTAATACACCTTGTGTTGTTTTTTGTATGTTGTGTCTTGTTGAAACAAATTGTTTAAACTGAATTGAAACTTCACAGTGTTTGATTGATTCTTAATAAGGATCACTAATCGATCTTTCCTAAAATTAGTCTGAATAATTAAGCACGCATAAAATAAATTCCCTTGAAGGCATCTTCACCCATTTATTTCAACTGCAAGACCTGCTTTCATTTCTGAACTCATTTTATACTGTCGAGTATTTGGGTTAACTGCATCTTCTTTTATGGTCACTTTTATTGGGTCAGCATTTGCCATCAATCCCACGTCTTTTCCAGTAAAATCCCATACCTCTTGTTTTACCGTCTGTTGCAGTTCTTCTGGTAAATCCTTTATTGTCAGTCTTTTAATTTCTGTCTCTGGTCTTGCTAACATTAATTTGTAAATTCCATTGTTGTATGGGGTTTGAATTTCAACACCATTTGGAGTGGAAAAGATGGTGCAATTCATTTTGCACAACAAATCTCGTCCTAGAAGGTTTACAGTACTTGAATCACAAACAACAAATCTATGCATTTCTTTAAAATTACCTATTCTGACTTCCATGGGTTCTGTAACTGGGGTACTAATTTGTTTATTGGAAACGCCCACTACTTGGATCGCTTCTCCCGAGAGGGGTAGGTTCGGAACGTCTGCTGTTCTCACAGTAGAACGGGTAGCACCAGTGTCCAACAGAAAGGTGACATCATTTCCTTCAACCTTTGCTTCAATGTATGGCCCTGACTGGTCTACCGGCAAGGAGGCGCCAAGTACGCACTCCTCGTCCTCCCCCCTCAGGCACCATCAGTAAGGTTCTTCACAAAAGAATGTAATTCAGAAGAAATTGGGAAGTTGCTGCATCACTTTTTTCCCTTCCTTCCCAATTCGAGGTATCTACACTCTGTTGTGCTTTGCTCCTGTAATTTGCAAAAAAACGGAGTTTGGTCCTGGGACGGAGGGTCAACTGGACCATATAATATTAGTGAAACAAAAACAATGCTGGCCCTCAGGATAATTTTATCTCACTATTTATGAGAATGCAAACAAGGGAAAACCTTTTGTTTGTATGGGTTATTTTATTTAAACCCTTTATCAATTTTGAATCATTTTGGAAAACATTTTAAGGTTGAGAAAAAACACTAATTACATACATTTACACTATTTACAACTATCATACATGCAAATCTCATACACGGAACAATAACAAACATATATACAGATGAATCCACAATTATATACAAGCTTCTTTTACAAGAGAAAAAAACAACAATTATGTCCACACAAATAATCAATCTTTGTGAAACTTCAAATCATTAGAATGCCCAACCAGGGTCAAACAACAGGAAAAGGCAACAATAAATTGAATTAGAACTCTTCAATCAGTTAAAGTTGACAAATAACTGTTAGCTTTGCTAGATCAAAGGTGCCTATTCGCCGTTATGCCGACGCGTTTCGAATCTGGAAACAATCTCAGATTCTCTTCAGGGCTCTGTCAGTGTGGCTTTCTACAAAAAGAAAGGAAGCTTGTTTTAGCCACCAATTAAAAATTAGGGTCCCCCCAACAGGGCAAAAAGTCGCAGGGTTTTACCTTATCGTATGGATTACGCGGTCCCGCGGTCCAATTAATCAAATGGGGTAGGGCTTTTGATTATGCAGAAGTTCTGTTAAAAGAATATGTGAATGGGAATTAGTTACCAGGCCATTCAGAGACGCACAGGTCAAGTGGTTTCACGACTAAAAAGCACACAAGTCATACCTTGGGTTGTGAAAAACGGGGGCACTGCTATTTCCCTTCGCAATCTGAATTCACCGATGTCGAAGCAATCGCGCTGCCGCCTGAAATGCAACAGACATGGGCTGAACTTACTAGGCACTATTTTGGCTGTAAAGACTGTTTGCAGAATTGCATTTCACTGCAAAGTAACATACCTGGGGGTATTAGTAAGGGGTCTTAGTAAGGGGCAGTGGATGGTTATTGTTGTGCCGGTCCCAAGGAACCTTTGCTGTCGGGCGGGAAACAGGCTGGAATTGCCTCCGCGGCGTGTCACAGGGCGTGCTTCAGTCGCGCTACTGTCTGAAACAATTATCTTGAATTAATAAGCGCAAAAAAGCTGTTTTTCTTTGTTGGAATCAAAGGACTCGCTAGCACCCACCTTACTTTCCCACCAAGGACCAGGAAATGCGAACTCATAGGTGGACACCACCATGTGAGGTTCCTACTTCATAGCAAATCCGCCGCTAAGCATTCTGGGCATTGCAGTTTATCAGGTATGCACATTGAAATTATAGGCGAGAAATTTCTGATAAGGAGTTGAGTCCCGTTTGGGTACTATTAAACTTGAGTATCAGATACGCTTCTTTCTTTAATAGCATTTGGTCACTATTTGTACTCAAGTTGGTTTGATTCAGATTGAACAGCACAGTCCACTTGAACTCGTTTTCCCCATGATTATGATCAATGAAGTGTTGGACAAGGGGCGCTGTGAGCACTTTGTTCTTGATGCGTGACCTATGTTGCGTCATGCGTGTGTTAGCTTGTTGGTTTGTCTTGCCTATGTAAATTTTAGGACAAGGACAAATGATGGCGTAAACCACATTTTTAGTTCTGCAGTTTGTGAAATTGAAATGGGTCCACGTTGTGGTATTGTGGCGGAAAATTTTCCCTTCAATGGTTGTATCACATGCGATACAATTCCCACATCTGTGGTGACCCTCAATTGGTTTAAGTCCCCATTTAGACAATAGATCGCTTTTTGGTTTTAGTGTTCTAACGTCTGCGCGAACTAATTGCTGGCCAATATTCTGTTTTTTTCTGAAAGCAAATATTGGACGGGGGAACGGCATTCCCAGTTCTTCTAGCAAATGCCAGTGTTTCAGAACCATCTGTCTTATTTTGTGAGTTTCTGCACAAAATGTGGTGACGCAAACTAAACTTTCAAGTTCACGTTTCTTTTTTGTCTCAAAGAGACATTCTCTCGGTGTATAACGCGCCCTCTTAAAAGAATGTTTCAGTAATTTTTTGGGGTAACCCCGTTTCACCAAATCATCACAGAAATGTTGGGCGTGTTGCTCAAACTGTTCGATTTCTGAGCAATTTCTCCGAATTCGGAGGAGTTGTCCATAAGGCAAGTTCGCCCTCAAATTTCTCGGATGCGAACTGCCATAATGAAGGATGGTGTTTTTATCCGTTTTCTTTTTGAATAGTGATGATTTCAAGGTTCCTCCCACATTACTTATTGCAACATCAAGAAAGGTCATTTTGACATTACTTGAGTCGAGTGAGAATTGTATGTCATGATGTCTCGAGTTTATCCAATGGTGAAAGTTACTCAAGTCGGCGGGGCTCCCCTGCCACAGGAGCCACACGTTGTCGATGTAACGATACCAATGCATTATATTTTGTGAATAGGGGTTGTTTGTCTCTATGAATCTTTTTTCATATTCGGCCATATAAAGTACGGCCATTTCAGGAGCATAAGGGCACCCCATCGCGGTGCCCTTAACCTGCATGTAGAAGTCGTCATTGAAGCGGAAATAATTCTTTTTCAGAGTTATCTCAGCCAGTCGCAGTATAAAGGATGTGGGGACTTTATGGGGTCTCTCTCTGGAGTCTAGATAAAGTTCGATCACCTCTAACGCTTCCTCTTGCGGGATTTGCGTGTAGAGGGACGTCACGTCCATTGTCACCATTAGTTGTAATGTGTCATCAAACAAAGTGCCCTCTACTTTAGACAAAAAGTCCGTAGTGTCCCGTAAATAAGCCTTAACTTCAGTCACAAACGGCTTCAAAAAGAAGTCCACAAATTTGGACAAAGGCTCTAGGCACGAATCGCACCCCGAAACGATCGGTCGTCCGGGGGGATCGGACAAGTTTTTATGGATCTTAGGCAAAAAATATGCCACCGGGGTTCTAGGAAATTTTTTGATTAAAAAAGCTGCTTCCTTTGGGCCTAAAAAGCCACTATCTTTACAATTTTGCACAACATCAGCGATCAGAGATTGAATTTGCTGTAAAGGGTCTTCCGTCAATTTACGGTACCATTCCTGATTGTTTACATGTGAACAACCTTCAGCTAAACATTTGTCTCTTGGCCAAATGACAACGGCACCGCCCTTGTCGGCCTGCTTTATTACCAGTGAGGGATCTTCCTTAAGATTTTTTAATGCTGTCAGTTGTCCCTTAGTGATATTTGGTTTCACAAATTTCTTCTGATGTTCTAATTTATTTATCGATGACAAAAGGATTTGTTCAAACGCAAGTACTTGCTTGGGTATATTCTGGGTGGGTACAAAAGTGGATTTATTCCTGAGACCCGTAGTCTCCATGTTACTGGTTGGCGGTTGGTTGGCAAAGAAAGCTTTGAGACGGATCTTGCGACAGAATTCTAATGTTTCAAGTTTTATTTTAGTGAAGTCTGTCCGTCTGGTGGGAACAAATTTTAACCCCAAGTTCAATACTGACTCTTCGTCTTTTGACAATGCCCGAGCTGATAGATTAACTACGGTGGTTGGATTTTCTATGACTTGTGGTAATTCCTCCGGGTTCGCATTTCCCATTGTGGTTTGAATCTTACCTTTGACTGCTGGCCTTTGTCTAAAAAAGGAGTTTGTTTCTTACTATTCCCTCCTCTTGAGTCTGAACCAGATGACTCAGAGGACGAGGTTTCTGAAAAAGTTTTATACCTGTTTCTAGATCTTCCTTGAAAATTGGAAAGTGCTCCTCGAGATTCTGGTTGGGAGTAGAAATCATCTTTAAGGAAGGGATAAGCCCTTTCTAGTGTGAAGGATTTGGAGTCCCTTTCGTACTGTGCTGTCTTACTGTTAATTGTATTGTCTTTGAAAGATTGTATCTCTTTGTCGATTTTCTCTAAGAGAGCTTTAGAGTCTGAGACCACCTGGTTGTCTCTGATGGCTGTAGTAAGTTCCTCAATTTCTTGTAATTCCTTAGCGCATAGTCTCTGGGCAGTTTCTATAGTATGGACCATCAGGTCCCTGCTGCACTTGGTGTTTATGCAGCTAAAGCCCTTTTTGTAATCTGCATCATCAGTAAAAATGACCGGGACATTTTTCACCTGGAGACCCCAATGGATGGTCCCACCCCTTAGGTGTTTCAGGAGAAAATGGCCGTGGAGTTCCGTACGAATCTGTTTTTTACGGAGTCTAGTTAATTTCTCGGTTTCGTTCTGCTGCTGAGCTGAAGAGCTCAGAGTGACTTCTGCAAAGGGGGATGTGGCTAACAAATTCTTAATGTGGTTTTCAGAAAAAGACAAAGTGTCCTTCTCGCCCATTACTTAGGAAAGACAGAGGTGTCTTTCCAGGCAGCGAGCCAAAAATAACTCACAACACGGAAAGATTCAATGCCCTTGAAACTCTCGCGAGTATGCACTCGCTCTAGAATTTGCAAAAAAACGGAGTTTGGTCCTGGGACAGAGGGTCAACTGGACCATATAATATTAGTGAAACAAAAACAATGCTGGCCCTCAGGGTAATTTTATCTCACTATTTATGAGAATGCAAACAAGGGAAAACCTATTGTTTGTATGGGTTATTTTATTTAAACCCTTTATCAATTTTGAATCATTTTGGAAAACATTTTAAGGTTGAGAAAAAACACTAATTACATACATTTACACTATTTACAACTATCATACATGCAAATCTCATACACCGAACAATAACAAACATATATACAGATGAATCCACAATTATATACAAGCTTCTTTTACAAGAGAAAAAAACAACAATTATGTCCACACAAATAATCAATCTTTGTGAAACTTCAAATCATTAGAATGCCCAACCAGGGTCAAACAACAGGAAAAGGAAACAATAAATTGAATTAGAACTCTTCAATCAGTTAAAGTTGACAAATAACTGTTAGCTTTGCTAGATCAAAGGTGCCTATTCGCCGTTATGCCGACGCGTTTCGAATCTGGAAACAATCTCAGATTCTCTTCAGGGCTCTGTCAGTGTGGCTTTCTACAAAAAGAAAGGAAGCTTGTTTTAGCCACCAATTAAAAATTAGGGTCCCCCCAACAGGGCAAAAAGTCGCAGGGTTTTACCTTATCGTATGGATTACGCGGTCCCGCGGTCCAATGGACTTTTGTACCCACCCAGAATATACCCAAGCAAGTACTTGCGTTTGAACAAATCCTTTTGTCATCGATAAATAAATTAGAACATCAGCAGAAATTTGTGAAACCAAATATCACTAAGGGACAACGGACAGCATTAAAAAATCTTAAGGAAGATCCCTCACTGGTAATAAAGCAGGCCGACAAGGGCGGTGCCGTTGTCATTTGGCCAAGAGACAAATATTTAGCTGAAGGTTGTTCACATGTAAACAATCAGGAATGGTACCGTAAATTGACGGAAGACCCTTTACAGCAAATTCAATCTCTGATCGCTGATGTTGTGCAAAATGGTAAAGATAGTGGCTTTTTAGGCCCAAAGGAAGCGGATTTTTTAATCAAAAAATTTCCTAGAACCCCGGTGGCATATTTTTTGCCTAAGATCCATAAAAACTTGTCCGATCCCCCCGGACGACCGATCGTTTCGGGGTGCGATTCGTGCCTAGAGCCTTTGTCCAAATTTGTGGACTTCTTTTTGAAGCCGTTTGTGACTGAAGTTAAGGCTCATTTACGGGACACTACGGACTTTTTGTCTAAAGTAGAGGGCACTTTGTTTGATGACACATTACAACTAATGGTGACAATGGACGTGGCGTCCCTCTACACGCAAATCCCGCAAGAGGAAGCGTTAGAGGTGATCGAACTTTATCTAGACTCCAGAGAGAGACCCCATAAAGTCCCCACATCCTTTATACTGCGACTGGCTGAGATAACTCTGAAAAAGAATTATTTCCGCTTCAATGACGACTTCTACATGCAGGTTAAGGGAACCGCGATGGGGTGCCCTTATGCTCCTGAAATGGCCGTACTTTATATGGCCGAATATGAAAAAAGATTCATAGAGACAAACAACCCCTATTCACAAAATATAATGCATTAGTATCGTTACATCGACGACGTGTGGCTCCTGTGGCAGGGGAGCCCCGCCGACTTGAGTAACTTTCACCATTGGATAAACTCGAGACATCATGACATACAATTCTCACTCGACTCAAGTAATGTCAAAATGACCTTTCTTGATGTTGAAATAAGTAATGTGGGAGGAACCTTGAAATCATCACTATTCAAAAAGAAAACGGATAAAAACACCATCCTTCATTATGGCAGTTCGCATCCGAGAAATTTGAGGGCGAACTTGCCTTATGGACAACTCCTCCGAATTTGGAGAAATTGCTTAGAAATCGAACAGTTTGAGCAACACGCCCAACATTTCTGTGATGATTTGGTGAAACGGGGTTACCCCAAAAAATTACTGAAACATTCTTTTAAGAGGGCGCGTTATACACCGAGAGAATGTCTCTTTGAGACAAAAAAGAAACGTGAACTTGAAAGTTTAGTTTGCGTCACCACATTTTGTGCAGAAACTCACAAAATAAGACAGATGGTTCTGAAACACTGGCATTTGCTAGAAGAACTGGGAATGCCGTTCCCCCGTCCAATATTTGCTTTCAGAAAAAAACAGAATATTGGCCAGCAATTAGTTCGCGCAGACGTTAGAACACTAAAACCAAAAAGCGATCTATTGTCTAAATGGGGACTTAAACCAATTGAGGGTCACCACAGATGTGGGAATTGTATCGCATGTGATACAACCATTGAAGGGAAATTTTCCGCCACAATACCACAACGTGGACCCATTTCAATTTCACAAACTGCAGTTCCAAAAATGTGATTTACGCATCATTTGTCCTTGTCCTAAAATTTACATAGGCAAGACAAACCAACAAGCTAACACACGCATGACGCAACATAGGTCATGCATCAAGAACAAAGTGCTCACAGCGCCCCTTGTCCAACACTTCATTGATCATAATCATGGGGAAAACGAGTTCAAGTGGACTGTGCTGTTCAATCTGAATCAAACCAACTTGAGTACAAATAGTGACCAAATGCTATTATAGAAAGAAGCGTATCTGATACTCAAGTTTAATAGTACCCAAACGGGGCTCAACTCCTTATCAGAAATTTCTCGCCTATAATTTCAATGTGCATACCTGATAAACTACAATGCCCAGAATGCCGAGCGGCGGATTTGCTATGAAGTAGGAACCTCACATGGTGGTTTTCCACCTATGAGTTCGCATTTCCTGGTCCTTGGTTGGAAAGTAAGGTGGGTGCTAGCGAGTCCTTTGATTCCAACAAAGAAAAACGGCTTTTTTGCGCTTATTAATTCAAGATAATTGTTTCAGACAGTAGCGCGACTGAAGCACGCCCTGTGACACGCCGCGGAGGCAATTCCAGCCTGTTCCCCGCCCGACAAAAAGGTTCCTTGGGACCGGCACAACAATAACCATCCACTGCCCCTTACTAAGACCCCTTACTAAGACCCCCAGGTATGTTACTTTGCAGTCAAATGCAATTCTGCAAACAGTCTTTACAGCCAAAATAGTGCCTAGTAAGTTCAGCCCATGTCTGTTGCATTTCAGGCGGCAGCGCGATTGCTTCGACATCGGTGAATTCAGATTGCGAAGGGAAATAGCAGTGCCCCCGTTTTTCACAACCCAAGGTATGACTTGTGTGCTTTTTAGTCGTGAAACCACTTGACCTGTGCGTCTCTGAATGGCCTGGTAACTAATTCCCATTCACATATTCTTTTAACAGAACTTCTGCATAATCAAAAGCCCTACCCCATTTGATTTATTGGACCGCGGGACCGCGTAATCCATACGATAAGGTAAAACCCTGCGACTTTTTGCCCTGTTGGGGGGACCCTAATTTTTAATTGGTGGCTAAAACAAGCTTCCTTTCTTTTTGTAGAAAGCCACACTGACAGAGCCCTGAAGAGAATCTGAGATTGTTTCCAGATTCGAAACGCGTCGGCATAACGGCGAATAGGCACCTTTGATCTAGCAAAGCTAACAGTTATTTGTCAACTTTAACTGATTGAAGAGTTCTAATTCAATTTATTGTTGCCTTTTCCTGTTGTTTGACCCTGGGTGGGCATTCTAATGATTTGAAGTTTCACAAAGATTGATTATTTGTGTGGACATAATTGTTGTTTTTTTCTCTTGTAAAAGAAGCTTGTATATAATTATGGATTCATCTGTATATATGTTTGTTATTGTTCAGTGTATGAGATTTGCATGTATGATAGTTGTAAATAGTGTAAATGTATGTAATTAGTGTTTTTTCTCAACCTTAAAATGTTTTCCAAAATGATTCAAAATTGATAAAGGGTTTAAATAAAATAACCCATACAAACAATAGGTTTTCCCTTGTTTGCATTCTCATAAATAGTGAGATAAAATTATCCTGAGGGCCAGCATTGTTTTTGTTTCACTTGCTCCTGTAATTTGGCATAGGTGCTGGGGGTAACTGGTTTTGTA
Organism: Lissotriton vulgaris; assembly: GCF_964263255.1. Classification (NCBI taxonomy): domain Eukaryota; kingdom Metazoa; phylum Chordata; class Amphibia; order Caudata; family Salamandridae; genus Lissotriton; species Lissotriton vulgaris. The sequence continues at coordinate 5,050 of NW_028243770.1, read as the reverse complement.
TTACCTGCTGCTGGGTCTTCCGTGGCACCTCATTCTACATCTGTGGATTCAAATTATTATTTTTCACATTACCACTCTGTACAGCCTTACACTCGTCCTTCCAGTGCCCCAACTTACCACATCCATGGCAAGGAAATTTCGTTTTTGCATCCTCTCTATCGAATTTTCCCCTCTGCTTTCCTCCACTTCCATCACCCTTATTCTGGTTGCTAGTCATCTAGTTTAACTGTTGTTCTTGTTTTACCTGTGCCCACATGACTTTCTCTTTTAACTCTTTTAGTTTATTTTCTAGCTCATCTTCACAATATTTAGCATATTTAAGGACTTCGTCTATGGGCTTAGCCTGCCAACAAATTTTATTGTCTTTAATCCATTGTGAAATTTCTGGTCTTAATCCTAACACAAATGGATAAATAAAATGCGTCATATCCTTCATGTCAATGTTATCCAATCCACTGTATTGTTTGAATGTCTGCAATAAACGTTCATAATATGCATGCACTGACTTGTCTTTATTCTGAGTGGTCTATCTATTTTCATCCAGTCTGTTTCCTTTGCAGGCACCTTTCCTTTAAGGTTAAGTATTACCTGATTGTATTTTTTCATTACATCCTCGGAAGATGCCCCTGTCTTTGGGTCTCTAGGGTACTCATCACTAGGCCAATCAACAACAATCTTGCATTCCGTCCACAAATCTACTGGAACTACAATGTCAAATAATCCATCTAAGCCATTCGAAAGACACTTTGAAACTTTTACAAATCTCTCGACTTGTCTGTACCATTCTACAGGCTTTTCACGAAGTTTTGGGAAATCATTCGTAAATGACAAAATATCCTGTCGGGACCATGGAACATGCACATAGCCTCCACCTGGTACCTCTCGCATGGGACATAATTTTTCCACCTTTTCTGCTTCTTTTAAAACATACTCTAAAGTAATTTGTTTTGATCGAACCTCTTCCTTTTTCTTTGCCCATCTGGTTTTGCATTTTTCTAGTTCTCCCCATTTTTGTAATAATGTCAACAGCTCTCTTATCTGCACCTTTCTTCCTGACACATTCATGTTTTCTAAATCTTTGTCAGAAAATTCTACTCGATATGGTTTCTGCAGTACTTAAGATTTACCAATGTCAATTCCCATACTGGCTGCAGTGTCCTTTAATTTCTCATGAAACACCCTTGTATTTCTAGTAATGCTTTTACAGATGAATAGTAATTCATCTTCACTAAGTGTATTTAACCTGTCCAATCCCACATTTCCAGCCATCAATTCCTCTAATTCAATTCTAAATTTATACATATATAATGGCTTTGGCTGTGTTTTTGGTTTCTCTATTTCGCGTGTCCATCTGTCTATCTTTTCAGGAGTTACTACAGTGGCACTTCTCGTACCTGAGGATGTCTCCATCTGTACTTCTCGAATTTAAAGGAGTAGTCTTCCTCATTGAACTACCTTCTGGTTCTCTTATTAGTAATTCCATTAAGGAGATTACTGACTCACATTCACTTGCCTGATCATCTATTGTCAATGGTTCTTTTCTTGGCTGTACTACCGATGTAGTTATAACCGGAGCTTTTGGACGTGCTTGCTTATCTCCGTACAACGGAACAACTGAGCCAATAGTTATTCGGATTGTCAGAGCTTCGGGACTTGTGTTTAATTGAGAGATTTTCTGAATTAATTCTCTTCTCTGTTTATTTAAAGCTTCTCTTTCTCTTTCTTGTAATACCCTTTCGATGGAGGTCTCGTGTACCACTTGCGGAATTAAAGGAGGTTTTAAAAACGGGCATTTGGATTTACTGTACTAGGTGCCTCATTATAAGGTGGTGGATTTTTCATTAATAAATCCTCCATATAATTATTGTCTGAATCACCACTAGTCATCAGGGGCCAGATGTAGGTAATCTCAATTCACCTATTCTTAAATACCGAATTTTACAGATTCGGTATTGAAGAATAGGTAAATGGGATGTAGGTAATTTTTCGTTAAAAATTACCGAATCGGTAAGATTCTGTAATTACTGAATCGTTTTTTATCGATTCGGTAATTGCCATTCATTCCTATGGGCCTGGAGGCCCATAGGAATGCATGGCAATTACCGAATCGGTAAATAACGATTCGGTAAAAGGGGGAAAACATTGAAGGGTGGCAGGGTGTCACTTTGACACCCTGTTGCACCCCTCAATTGTGTATGGTTGCACATGTAGCACACATACATGCCATAAGGGCATGTATGTTTGCCACATGGCACCTTTGAAAATGGACAGATTTGCATTTTCAAAGTTATTTGTAATTTACCACCAACCTGTAGTTGGTGGTAAATAACGAATACTGAAATGGGAAAAACACTCATTTGAGTGCTCCTTACATTTCAGATTCGTTAAATTACCGAATCGGTATTTTTAAGAATCGGTAATTTACCGAATTCTTAAATACCGATTCGGTAAATTACCGAATCAGAAATGTAGCCACCTACCTATGAAAAGCTTAATTCCAGTCGGTAACGGCGGAAATTCAGTAATTTCGGCCGTTACCGCCGGAATTAAGCTTCCTACATCTATCCTTAAATGTTTGGTTTTCTCAGTCCTTTTACTTCCTGCGGGCTCTTCTAAAGTTAGTACAGGATATAGGGCCAGATGTAGGTCTCGATTTTTGGCCATTTACCGGCCGGTAACGGCCGATTTCGGCCGTTACCGACCGGTAAATGGCCATGGAGATGTAGGGGCTGAAAAATGACACATAATCGGTAATTTTACCAATTCGGTAATTTGACCGAATCGGTAAAATTACAGAATCGGTAAATTTACCGATTCTGTATATTTTACCGATTCGGTAAAAATACTGACCGGTAAAATTACCGAATATGTGTCATTGCAATGTAGGTAGCAATATTTACATTGCTACTGGGCTCCAAGATTCGGTATTTTACCATGCAATACAATTGCATGGTAAAATACCGATTCAGGTGTACATGCACATCTGTGCATGTACACCTGTGTCATGTGGCACACATACATGCCCTTAGGGCATGTATGTGTGCCACACTGCACAAGAGCCTAAAACAGGGGTGCCAGAGGGTGTCAAAGTGACACCCCCTGCACCCTTGCAAAAATCGGTATTTACAGATTCGGTAAATACCGAATCAGTATTTGATATTGAATCCTATGGGCTTCAAGGCCCATAGGATGCAATAGCAAATACCGATTCGGTATTTACCGAATCGGTAAATACTGAATTTTACAGATTCGGTAAAATTTACCGAATTGGTACCTACATTAGAAATACCTACTCTAAATTACCGAATCCGTAAAATTCGGTAATTTAGAGTCGGTATTTCTAATTTACCTACATCGGGGCCATAGCCCTTCCACTAACATGTACTGTCTCCATTGTTTCATTTTGTTTATCTATGGAATCCCGTGGAACTTTAGGGTAGAACTTACTCAATCCCTTGTCAATTTTAGGTCGGTCTCGCTCAAAAGCCTCAATCTCCCATTCTTCTAGTGCCTCATATTGCGTTAATCTATGTCTAGGATGTAAAACATTCATTCGAGTCCTTAAATTGAACAAAATTCTTCCATTAAATGTGCCTTCTAAGGGAAATGGCAAAATTCTGTCATCTTTTGTGTATTCCACCCAGTTCTCTAACCATACACAAGAGTGGTAACACCTGTCAAACATCATAAATGATGCGGGAGTATTCAGTGGTGGAATAATGACCCCTTCTCTAGTTTTAATGGGCTTGTCTTTTTTAAAGAAATTCTTAACTCTGTCTACAAGTGGCATTTTTCTCTTACTTCCGTACATGTTGCAAGGTCTGCCTCTTATCATCTGTTCTCTAGCAAACTCTAAGTATCTTCGATCAGGTTGAGTTTCTGGATTACCTGGATACCACATATATTTTGCAAAAATTCAAATTGTGCGAAAATACTTATTTCTGTTTACTAAATGCTTCCAATAATAGCGCGTCTTTTATTCTTCTTTAACGAATCAACGATGCGGTTTCAAAGATTCTCAACCAATAATTGCGCGGCTTTTCCCTTGAGATGAGTTCCCACGCTCCTGCGATCACCCCTCCTTCACAATGCTATCTCAGCTACACGACGCCCACTGTCTCGACCAATACCAGCGCGGCTCTGAGTGACATCAGCGCAGCTCCGCAACTGACTCCCTGCTTCACAAGGTAATACAAACTTCAACTCTTTTATTTTAAAGTGCAATTCTCTTTTAATCAACAACGTAAAAACATTTGCCACTGTACCCAAGTATCTAGAAAAGAAAGATACGTTTCACTGCAAGTAAATCCCTTCCGTTTACTTTTCATATACTACGAGTAGATCCCTTCCGCCTACCCTTCACACAAGCATTAGAGAACCTGCTAGTCCTCTGGACTAACCACTCCAGGATATATACTAAGACCAAAGTTTCACCAGCGAACCCCTTTGCTATCAATCAAGCTCAGACGAACCTGCTACTCCTTCCGTGTGACCCTTACTAGGTGATATCACAAACTAAGTTTTTCTAGCGAACTCCTTGCTATCATTTATTCACACATTCATACAGAAAACCCTAAATAGTGCTACCGGTTCGACTTAACTATGCACTAACTTCCTGCGAGTAAGTGACCTCACTGCGATGTGGCTTCCATTTACCACCCGCTATTCTGCCCCCGGGGATTCCAAAACAAACATATAACAGGTACGAACGATTTTTTGTTAATACATAAAATTAATACAACATCAACAGAATCAATAAAATTTCAAAACATTTCAAAAATATCACATTTGGTCAATCGATAGTAAAAATGAATAACCAACTAACTTAACTACCTTTATTTTACTAAGCCCTAACCTTTCCTCTGCTACCAAAGAAATATAATGATAGAGCATGCAGGTCACCCGACCATAAATTTACCAATACTCACCTGGGCCCATAATTCAATTTACACATTTACTCAATCAGGTAAACCTCGCTCTACTATCAGTCAATTTTCTTTTACCTACTAGGTCCTATACCATTGACTCGCCACTCCTTGTCACTGGTACC
>NW_028243769.1:0-35434 GCF_964263255.1 Lissotriton vulgaris | reverse complement strand
ACTTAAGGGTTTCTAGAGCCAACACCCACGGGCACACCGGAGTACTCGAGTTACCTCACCCAGGGAAGCCCTGGAGACATCAATGACAACCAGGAGCTGCTCCGCTCGGTAAAGGCACACCAAGCCGCAGTCCGCCTCAAGGAATCCGGGCAAGAACAGGCAACAATCCAACATTCCCCATTGAGACAATAGGTCACTCTTAGGTTTGGGTAATGCTATCTCGGCTCGGACAAGATGTTGTCCGATGCTCCTGTTCTTACGATACGCGAAAAGAGGACGGGGAAATGGACAGTCCAGGTTTTCTAGTAAGTGCCAATTTTTTAACATTGTTTGTCTGAATTTGTTTGTGTCAGGCCCAAATGTGGTGACACAGACCATCCGGTCTAGTTCAGCCTTTGATTTTGTTTGTAGCAAACATTCGCGTGGTGTACATCGTGCCCGCTTGAATGAGTTTTTTAACAGTTTTTTCGGATAACCACGGCTTTCCATTTCCTGACAGAATGTGTCAGCGTGTCTTTCATACTCTGACAACTCCGTGCAGTTTCTCCTGATACGGAGCAGTTGGCCATAGGGCAAGTTAGCCTTCAAGTTCCTGGGGTGGTCACTTTGGTGGTGCAGTATTGTGTTTTTATCAGTCTGCTTCTTGTACAAAGAGGAGACCAACTTCCCGTTTAAACATGTGATTTCCACATCCAGGAACGTCATTCTTGTGTCACTGATCTCAATAGAAAATTTTATGTCTGGATGTTTGGAATTAAGCCATCCATGAAATTTCATCAACTCCGTGTGGCTCCCCTGCCACAGGAGCCACACGTCGTCGATATATCGTAGCCATTGCTTAATGTGACTGCAATATGGGTTATCCTTTTCAATAAATTTCTTCTCATATTCTGCCATATACAATATGGCCATCTCAGGAGCATAGGGGCATCCCATAGCAGTCCCTTTGGTCTGCATAAAGAACTGCTCATTGCATCGGAAGTAATTTTTGCGCAACGCTATTTCTGCCAATTTGAGAATAAAGCTGGTAGGGACTCGATGTGGTCTTGCACGAGCTTCTAAATAAAGCTCAATTACTTCCAATGCCTCTCCCTGGGGTATTTGAGTATAAAGGGACGTGACGTCCATTGTCACAAGCAATTGTGATGCAGGATTAAAATCAGTCCCTTCTACTTTGACGAGGAAATCCATTGTGGTTCTGAAATATGATTTAACAGAGCTAACGAAGGGCTTCAAGAAAAAATCAACATATTTCGCAAGTGGTTCCAGGCAGGAATCGCACCCAGAAACAATGGGTCGTCCTGGCGGCTTATTTAGACTTTTATGGATCTTGGGGAGGAAGTACAGGATTGGAGTCCTGGGATATTTTTTGATTAAACATTCTCCTTCTCTCACACCAACATAGCCTTCATCTAACCCTATTTTAACAGTATCTGCTATCAGTCCCTGAATGTTTTTGACCGGATCTTCCTTTAGGGTTCTATACCAAACAGTGTTGCTCACCTGTGTATTGGCTTCAGCAAGATATTGTTCTCTTGGCCAAAGGACTACAGCTCCGCCTTTGTCGGCCTGTTTCACAACTATCGACGTATCACTCCTCAAGTCATGTAGTGCACTTCTCTGTCCTTTACTCATATTCTGTTGGAAATATTTTTTATTTCTCTCTAGTTTGTCAATTGAGGAAAGCATGATTTGTTCGAAGGCATAAACCTGTTTAGGAATTTTTTGACTAGGTATGAAGGTCGATTTATTACGTAACCCTGTAGTTTCTTTTTCTATCGTAGGTGGCTGATTGGCAAAAAAGGCCCTCAGTCGAATTTTGCGACAAAATTCTATGGTCTCTAACTTCATTTGGGTAAAGTCTGTTTGTTGACGAGGTACAAATTTTAGTCCAAGATTTAGTTCGGATTCCTCATCTTTTGTGAGTGTTTTGTCTGATAGATTGACTATTGTGGATGGCGCCTTTATGATTTGTAAAAATTCCTCCTTGTCCGCATCTCCCATGGCACCTTGAATCTGGTTTTTCCTTGCTGGTCCTTCTCTAAAAAAGACACCTGCTTTTTATTTTGGTTTCCTCGCGTATCAGAGCCCGATGAGTCTGATGATGATGAGGTTTCGGAAAAGGTTTTAAACCTATATCGGGACCTCCCCTGATAATTACGCAATGCTCCCCTTGACTCAGGCTGAGTATAGTACTCGTCCTTCAGAAATGGATATGCTTTCTCGAGCGTGAATGCCTTAGAGTCTCTCTCGTATTGTGCGATTTTATTATTCAGTGTGTTATCTTTAAATGTAGAAATTTCTTTGTCTATTTTTTCTAATAGCGCTTTGGCGTCAGAAATTGTGGGACTGTCTTTTATCGCCTGGGTTAGTGTTTCTATTTCCTCGAGTTCTTTTAAGCTGATTCTTTGAGCAGTTTCTATCGTATGGACCATCAGGTCCCTACTGCATTTCGTATTAATACAGCTAAATCCCTTTCTGTATTCAGTGTCCTCGGTAAAGATCACAGGGACATTCTTCACCTGTAACCCCCAGGGAATAGTTCCACCTCTCAAATGTTTTAATAGAAAGTGCCAATTTAGTTCTGTCCGTAAGTGTTTCTTACTCAGCCTTATTAGTTTGTCCAATTCGTTTTGCTGTTGAGCCGAAGAGCTCAAAGCAACATTCGAGAATGCAGAGGAAGCAATCAGATTCTGTATCCTTTCTTCACTAAACGATAAGGTGTCCTTCTCAGCCATTCCTTTTTGGAAGGATAGAATATCCCTCCTGTTTTAATCTTAAAGCCACAAGGCAACCTGAATTAATCGTATGCCCTTGAAACTCTCGCGGGGGTGTCCCGCTCTAACGTTTGAAGAATGGGGGAGTCAGGTCCTGGGACGTGGGGCTAGCTGGACCATTAATATAACTAAGTACACAGATTGCCAGCCACACACTTACTTAAATCCTCTATTTTTGAGGGAACAAACCATAAGAGACTTCCTGGTTCGTTCGGGTATATCACTCAAACCCTTTTATTATTTATTTGTTTTTTGTCTTTTTTTAAGTATTGATGTATGAAAGGGACACCTTATCGTTTTGTACACCTTATATACAATTATTTACAATTTGCGATTATTTACAACACAAACACTTACACATACACATAACTAGTTGTATTATACAAAGTGAATTGCTCTGATATATATACACTCAAATATTCATACTACGAAGAAAAAATCATCCGTAATTCCATAAAGACCAGAGTCAAAAGTATAAACTTGATGACAATCATAAATCAATGAACTACAGTTGAATGTAGGCAGTTCAAAAAAGGAAAAATAGACTTCAAATTAATTCATTCAGTCCATTCAACCAATAAATGGCTAATCTTTTTACGCCAACGCGTTTCGAATCCGGTATGTCAACTCTACAGATTCTCATCAGGGCTCTGTCTTAATACGGGATATCTGCAAGTGTATAAAATAAAACTTGTTTTAGCTACATTTCTGACAGTTGTTTAGCTTCCAACTACATTTAACTCGGATTCCTCATATTACCTGTTGAACCAGCAGCCGCCGGTCAAGGGTAGGGTATTATTTCTGACTGAGTTTCTTTTCTTTTCGGGATCTAAAAACAAACGCAGGTATCATGACCTGTTCTTTCTCACTTTCTAAGACCAGAATGGGGCACATATGTTATCAACATACCTTACTGGATCATGCTCGTGATCCTACGTTTCCACCAAATGGGAGTTAATTTTCAGTCTTGTATTACAGCCTGAAAATAATGAGAATAACGTTTTACGCGCTTTTTATGCACAGACGGAGAGAGTATGGCACTCGTTGCTCTACTCGGCATACCTGCTCTGAGGGATTCCTCAGTTGGGCTGTTCGTGTTCTAATCGGTTGCAGCGGTAAACGCTTTCTAACCATGTAGGCACCACTTTCCTCAGTCCTTATTATTTGCGCTCGCTTTCCCTAGAGGAAATAACAGCGTTTTATTAGGTTTCTGGGGCTACTGCAATATTGGTGGCAAATCAAACCCATGTTAGCTCTAGACTTACTTGAACAAGCTGTGACTCGGCATCTAGCTCTCATTCACTTAGTTTGGCAGCCATGTTGTAACATGGTTTTGGACCTACTTATAGCTACTTGCTTGGCGGCCATCTTAGAGTGGGGTCGCTAGAGAAAGCTCTCATTCACTTAGTTTGGCAGCCATGTTGTTACGTGGTTTTTGACCTACTTATAGCTACTTGCTTGGCGGCCATCTTAGAGTGGGGTCGCTAGAGAAGGCTATCATTTAGATGTGAAAAAAGGTGAATTTAAACCACATATGAAAACATACGCGCAATTACCATCGACCCTTTCTTTTGGAGGCACTATACTAGGTAAAGCTCACACTCTAGATATTTCAGAAAGCGAGTTGAGCCCGCTGAGTGCGCTATTAAACTTAAGTATAAGGTAGGCCTCTTTTTTTAGTAGAAGTTTATCATGGTCGGTGGGTCTAGACTGTTGCAGAACATATAGAATTGACCACTTTAAGTCATTCTCAGTGTGTTTATTTTCAATGCAATGCTCCACCATAGGTGCTGTAAGCACTTTATTCTTGATTCTAGACTTATGTTGCGTTATGCGCATATTCACTTGTTGTGTTGTCTTGCCTATGTAAATCTTATTACATGGGCAGATGACTACATACACAACATTTCGTGTTTTACAATTTGAGAAACTTAAGTGTTTCCACTTAATATTCCCATGTTGGAATTCCTTCCCTTCCACAGTAGTCCCACAGGCCACGCATGCCCCACATTTATGATGTCCCTCAATGGGTTTCATTCCCCATTGAGACAATAGGTCACTCTTAGGTTTGGGTAATGCTATCTCGGCTCGGACAAGATGTTGTCCGATGCTCCTGTTCTTACGATACGCGAAAAGAGGACGGGGAAATGGACAGTCCAGGTTTTCTAGTAAGTGCCAATTTTTTAACACGGTTTGTCTGAATTTGTTTGTGTCAGGCCCAAATGTGGTGACACAGACCATCCGGTCTAGTTCAGCCTTTGATTTTGTTTGTAGCAAACATTCGCGTGGTGTACATCGTGCCCGCTTGAATGAGTTTTTTAACAGTTTTTTCGGATAACCACGGCTTTCCATTTCATGACAGAATGTGTCAGCGTGTCTTTCATACTCTGACAACTCCGTGCAGTTTCTCCTGATACGGAGCAGTTGGCCATAGGGCAAGTTAGCCTTCAAGTTCCTGGGGTGGTCACTTTGGTGGTGCAGTATTGTGTTTTTATCAGTCTGATTCTTGTACAAAGAGGAGACCAACTTCCCGTTTGAACATGTGATTTCCACATCCAGGAACGTCATTCTTGTGTCACTGATCTCAATAGAAAATGTAATGTCTGGATGTTTGGAATTAAGCCATCCATGAAATTTCATCAACTCCGTGTGGCTCCCCTGCCACAGGAGCCACACGTCGTCGATATATCGTAGCCATTGCTTAATGTGACTGCAATATGGGTTATCCTTTTCAATAAATTTCTTCTCATATTCTGCCATATACAATATGGCCATCTCAGGAGCATAGGGGCATCCCATAGCAGTCCCTTTGGTCTGCATCCTGAGATGGCCATATTGTATATGGCAGAATATGAGAAGAAATTTATTGAAAAGGATAACCCATATTGCAGTCACATTAAGCAATGGCTACGATATATCGACGACGTGTGGCTCCTGTGGCAGGGGAGCCACACAGAGTTGATGAAATTTCATGGATGGCTTAATTCCAAACATCCAGACATTAAATTTTCTATTGAGATCAGTGACACAAGAATGACGTTCCTGGATGTGGAAATCACATGTTCAAACGGGAAGTTGGTCTCCTCTTTGTACAAGAAGCAGACTGATAAAAACACAATACTGCACCACCAAAGTGACCACCCCAGGAACTTGAAGGCTAACTTGCCCTATGGTCAACTGCTCCGTATCAGGAGAAACTGCACGGAGTTGTCAGAGTATGAAAGACACGCTGACACATTCTGTCACGAAATGGAAAGCCGTGGTTATCCGAAAAAACTGTTAAAAAACTCATTCAAGCGGGCACGATGTACACCACGCGAATGTTTGCTACAAACAAAATCAAAGGCTGAACGAGACCGGATGGTCTGTGTCACCACATTTGGGCCTGACACAAACAAATTCAGACAAACCGTGTTAAAAAATTGGCACTTACTAGAAAACCTGGACTGTCCATTTCCCCGTCCTCTTTTCGCGTATCGTAAGAACAGGAGCATCGGACAACATCTTGTCCGAGCCGAGATAGCATTACCCAAACCTAAGAGTGACCTATTGTCTCAATGGGGAATGAAACCCATTGAGGGACATCATAAATGTGGAACATGCATGGCCTGTGGGACTACTGTGGAAGGGAAGGAATTCCAACATGGGAATATTAAGTGGAAACACTTAAGTTTCTCAAATTGTAAAACACGAAATGTTGTGTATGTAGTCATCTGCCCATGTAATAAGATTTACATAGGCAAGACAACACAACAAGTGAATATGCGCATAACGCAACATAAGTCTAGAATCAAGAATAAAGTGCTTACAGCACCTATGGTGGAGCATTGCATTGAAAATAAACACACTGAGAATGACTTAAAGTGGTCAATTCTATATGTTCTTCAACAGTCTAGACCCATCGACCATGATAAACTTCTACTAAAAAAAGAGGCCTACCTTATACTTAAGTTTAATAGCGCACTCAGCGGGCTCAACTCGCTTTCTGAAATATCTAGAGTGTGAGCTTTACCTAGTATAGTGCCTCCAAAAGAAAGGGTTGATGGTAATTGCGCGTATGTTTTCATATGTGGTTTAAATTCACCTTTTTTCACATCTAAATGATAGCCTTCTCTAGCGACCCCACTCTAAGATGGCCGCCAAGCAAGTAGCTATAAGTAGGTCAAAAACCACGTAACAACATGGCTGCCAAACTAAGTGAATGAGAGCTTTCTCTAGCGACCCCACTCTAAGATGGCCGCCAAGCAAGTAGCTATAAGTAGGTCCAAAACCATGTTACAACATGGCTGCCAAACTAAGTGAATGAGAGCTAGATGCCGAGTCACAGCTTGTTCAAGTAAGTCTAGAGCTAACATGGGTTTGATTTGCCACCAATATTGCAGTAGCCCCAGAAACCTAATAAAACGCTGTTATTTCCTCTAGGGAAAGCGAGCGCAAATAATAAGGACTGAGGAAAGTGGTGCCTACATGGTTAGAAAGCGTTTACCGCTGCAACCGATTAGAACACAAACAGCCCAAGCGAGGAATCCCTCAGAGCAGGTATGCCGAGTAGAGCAACGAGTGCCATACTCTCTCCGTCTGTGCATAAAAAGCGCGTAAAACGTTATTCTCATTATTTTCAGGCTGTAATACAAGACTGAAAATTAACTCCCATTTGGTGGAAACGTAGGATCACGAGCATGATCCAGTAAGGTATGTTGATAACATATGTGCCCCATTCTGGTCTTAGAAAGTGAGCAAGAACAGGTCATGATACCTGCGTTTGTTTTTAGATCCCGAAAAGAAAAGAAACTCAGTCAGAAATAATACCCTACCCTTGACCGGCGGCTGCTGGTTCAACAGGTAATATGAGGAATCCGAGTTAAATGTAGTTGGAAGCTAAACAACTGTCAGAAATGTAGCTAAAACAAGTTTTATTTTATACACTTGCAGATATCCCGTATTAAGACAGAGCCCTGATGAGAATCCGTAGAGTTGACATACCGGATTCGAAACGCGTTGGCGTAAAAAGATTAGCCATTTATTGGTTGAATGGACTGAATGAATTAATTTGAAGTCTATTTTTCCTTTTTTGAACTGCCTACATTCAACTGTAGTTCATTGATTTATGATTGTCATCAAGTTTATACTTTTGACTCTGGTCTTTATGGAATTACGGATGATTTTTTCTTCGTAGTATGAATATTTGAGTGTATATATATCAGAGCAATTCACTTTGTATAATACAACTAGTTATGTGTATGTGTATGTGTTTGTGTTGTAAATAATCGCGAATTGTAAATAATTGTATATAAGGTGTACAAAACGATAAGGTGTCCCTTTCATACATCAATACTTAAAAAAAGACAAAAAACAAATAAATAATAAAAGGGTTTGAGTGATATACCCGAACGAACCAGGAAGTCTCTTATGGTTTGTTCCCTTAAAAATAGAGGATTTAAGTAAGTGTGTAGCTGGCAATCTGTGTACATAGTTATATTAATGGTCCAGCTAGCCCCACGTCCCAGGACCTGACTCCCCCATTCTTCAAAAGGAGTTTCAGTCAGCAGCAGGAGGCCAGACTCATGTCTGTGGCTGCAGCATCCATTTTATGATGCCAGGGCTCTTTTAAACTATTACTGGGTAGACCAGTGTGTACATGTCTCTCCCTTTAGAAGGGTGGAATTCTACCCCGTCACCAGGACTGGTGGGGAGGTAGGATTCCAAAGTGTTTGACACCAAACATGACAGGTTTCCATGCAGCCATTCCAAAGTTAGCATTTACCTCGAGGTTATAATGCACTTAAGAGTATATGGTCTGGCTGCATCACAGAACAGCCTCAGAGAATAGGCTCCGAAAGCTGCAGAGGGGTTCTGCTCATGCATGGGCACCCTCTCACACAAAACCAAGCACTCTCCCTTCAGGATTGTTAAGGCCTGCCATAGGAGTGACTGATACGTTTATATGTGTCTGTGATTAAAGATAGATCTAGGTAAACTATATCTTAGCAAGGGGTGCATGCACCACCTTACCCAGGCTGCAGGAGCAGGGCTGTGGAGTCATTTTGGAAGGCTTCCCAGGGGTGGCATAATACATGCTGCAGCCCGTGGTAGGCCTCTGGGGTACCTATGCCCTTAGTACCTAGTGTACCATATAGTAGGGACTCACTTCATACCCCAGTAACCAAACTGGACTGTACCTATAGTACATGCAATCAGTTTAGAGAGGAAACAGCTTGTCTGGGGTCATGGATGGCAGGGCCCCAGCCAGACTAAAATAAGTCAAAAAACAGTGAAACATCAGCAACAAGTGGGGGTAACCATAGTAAGCAGATCCTTCTCTCCTATACAATCCCCCAAATGCAGGGACATTAAACTAACCTTTACCAGGTGAGCCTTCATGTTCTAAGTGGAAATATCTGGTGAGTCCATCTGCCTTGGCATGGTTACTCCCAGGTCTATGTTCCCCTGTATAGTCCATCCCCTGCAAGGAAATGAACCACCTCAAAAGTTTAAGGTTTTCACCCTTCATCTGTTATAGCCACATGAGGGGCTTATGGTCAGTCTGAACAGTGAAGTGGGTGCCAAACAAATATGGCCTCAGCTTCTTCAGAGCCCAAACCACAGCAAAGGCCTCCCTCTCAATTAAGTATGAGCGCAAAATCTGCTCCGCTCGCGAAATTTGCGAATTTTCGGCAATTTCGCGATCCGCGAATCTTGCGGAATTGCCGAAAAATGCCCGAATTCGCGAGCGGGCGGATTTTTTTTTGGGTCCCACAGGAAGCACAGTTAAGGCAGGTGCTCGAGTTAAAGCTAACTTTGTACCATTTTAGAATGGCGCTGGCAAGCTGCCAGAGTGCTTGCTGGCAGCATTCTAAAATAGTTACAAAGTTAGCTTCAACTCGGGCAGCCAGAAACCGGTCCTTGGATGCTTGATTCCGGTCTGGGAAAGACATGGCTTGGTAGTTCGGACTGGACTGTTCCCATGGGGCACAGGGTCAGAGCTGATTTGCATATAGCCAGTGTCTAACCCAGGGTGGTGTGGAGTGCAAAAAAACGATGGATTTAGGCCCAGATCCTTGTACTGGGGTGAATGTATGACATTGTTCTACATTCTGTCCATCAACTGTGTTTTTTGCAATTTTCACCCCGAGTGTACTGGGTATACTCAGACGTGAGTCCCAGGCTCTCCACACCACTGGAGTCAAGCTATCCAGGCTGAATGAAGGCTGATAGCCAGAAACCGGTCCTTGGATGCTTGATTCCGGTCTGGGAAAGACATGGCTTGGTAGTTCGGACTGGACTGTTCCCATGGGACACAGGGTCAGAGCTGATTTGCATATAGCTAGTGTCTAACCCAGGGTGGTGTGGAGTGCAAACAAACGATGGATTTAGGCCCAGATCCTTGTACTGGGGTGAATGTATGACATTGTTCTACATTCTGTCCATCAACTGTGTTTTTTGCAATTTTCACCCCGAGTGTGCTGGGTATACTCAGACGTGAGTCCCAGGCTCTCCACACCACTGGAGTCAAGCTATCCAGGATGAATGAAGGCTGATAGCCAGAAACCGGTCCTTGGATGCTTGATTCCTGTCTGGGAAAGACATGGCTTGGTAGTTCGGACTGGACTGTTCCCATGGGGCACAGGGTCAGAGCTGATTTGCATATAGCCAGTGTCTAACCCAGGGTGGTGTGGAGTGCAAAAAAACGATGGATTTAGGCCCTGATCCTTGTACTGGGGTGAATGTATGACATTGTTCTACATTCTGTCCATCAACTGTGTTTTTTGCAATTTTCACCCCGAGTGTGCTGGGTATACTCAGACGTGAGTCCCAGGCTCTCCACACCACTGGAGTCAAGCTATCCAGGCTGAATGAAGGCTGATAGCCAGAAACCGGTCCTTGGATGCTTGATTCCGGTCTGGGAAAGACATGGCTTGGTAGTTCGGACTGGACTGTTCCCATGGGGCACAGGGTCAGAGCTGATTTGCATATAGCCAGTGTCTAACCCAGGGTGGTGTGGAGTGCAAAAAAACGATGGATTTAGGCCCAGATCCTTGTACTGGGGTGAATGTATGACATTGTTCTACATTCTGTCCATCAACTGTGTTTTTTGCAATTTTCACCCCGAGTGTGCTGGGTATACTCAGACGTGAGTTCCAGGCTCTCCACACCACTGGAGTCAAGCTATCCAGGCTGAATGAAGGCTGATAGCCAGAAACCGGTCCTTGGATGCTTGATTGCGGTCTGGGAAAGACATGGCTTGGTAGTTCCGACTGGACTGTTCCCATGGGGCACAGGGTCAGAGCTGATTTGCATATAGCCAGTGTCTAACCCAGGGTGGTGTGGAGTGCAAAAAAACGATGGATTTAGGCCCAGATCCTTGTACTGGGGTGAATGTATGACATTGTTCTACATTCTGTCCATCAACTGTGTTTTTTGCAATTTTCACCCCGAATGTGCTGGATATACTCAGACGTGAGTTCCAGGCTCTCCACACCACTGGAGTCAAGCTATCCAGGCTGAATGAAGGCTGATAGCCAGAAACCGGTCCTTGGATGCTTGATTCCGGTCTGGGAAAGACATGGCTTGGTAGTTCGGACTGGACTGTTCCCATGGGGCACAGGGTCAGAGCTGATTTGCATATAGCCAGTGTCTAACCCAGGGTGGTGTGGAGTGCAAAAAAACGATGGATTTAGGCCCAGATCCTTGTACTGGGGTGAATGTATGACATTGTTCTACATTCTGTCCATCAACTGTGTTTTTTGCAATTTTCACCCCGAATGTGCTGGATATACTCAGACGTGAGTTCCAGGCTTTCCACACCACTGGAGTCAAGCTATCCAGGCTGAATGAAGGCTGATAGCCAGAAACCGGTCCTTGGATGCTTGATTCCGGTCTGGGAAAGACATGGCTTGGTAGTTCGGACTGGACTGTTCCCATGGGGCACAGGGTCAGAGCTGATTTGCATATAGCCAGTGTCTAACCCAGGGTGGTGTGGAGTGCAAAAAAACGATGGATTTAGGCCCAGATCCTTGTACTGGGGTGAATGTATGACATTGCTCTACATTCTGTCCATCAACTGTGTTTTTTGCAATTAACTCTGTAAGTGCTTCCTGTGGGCCAAAAACCTCAACAGGTAGTACTTAAATATATAAATAAAGCAGGTGCCCGAATTGAAGCTTAAATTCAGTAACGTTTTAATCAGCCCAAAACATTAGTGAGCACGGTCGAGGCTGGGCAAGTGTGCTTTAACCCCATATCTGCTGTCGAAAATTAGCTGTAATACCCGAAGGAGGTCTTTGCATCCCTGAGTTTCTCGAGCGCAATCCCCGTTCCTGTGACCAGGAGGCTGCTTTCTCCTCACCTGCTGCCCTGCTCGCTCTCTGACCCTTATACACAAGAGGCATGTTGACACGCATAGAAGCCCCGCACCACACACTAGCGGTATCAAACGTCTTCCCGCACTTTCCCAACTATGATGGACAGCTCACTCAAGAGACCTCTGTGCCTTTTGGTGCTGTGGCAAAGTTACAGGCACACATGGTCAGTGGAGACAAATCTTCTGGACCTTTACGCAGCTGCAGTGTAGGAAAAGCACTATAATTTACCCAACGAGGTAGCACTTACTGGATTAGCCAGTAGAAAGTACTCCATTTGAGTAGAGGTATTGCACAGAACGGTGGCATCTTCGTGGATAACTATGCAGGGCAGGATTCATTACAGATATAAATAAAGCAGGTGCCCGAGTTGAAGCTCAAATTCAGTAACATTTTAATCAGCCCAAAACATTAGTGAGCACGGTCGAGGCTAGGCAAGTGTGCTTTAACCCCATATCTGCTGTCGAAAATTAGCTGTAATACCCGCGGGAGGTCTTTGCATCCCTGAGTTTCTCGAGCGCAATCCTCGCTCTCTGCCCCTTTATACACAAGAGGCATGTGAACACGCATAGAAGCCCCGGACCACACACTAGCGGTATCAAACGTCTTCCCGCCCTTTCCCAACTATGATGGGCAGCTCACTCAAGGGACCTCGGTGCATTTTGGCGCTGTGGCAAAGTTACAGGCACACATAGTCAGTGGAGACAAATCTTCTAGCCCTTTAGGTAGCTGTAGTGTAGGAAAAGCACTATACATTTACCAAACGAGGTAGGACTTACTGATTAGCCAGTTGAGTAGATGGAAATCGCAAAAAAATCCACGATTTCACAGGAAAATCTGCGAATTCGCAGACTTTTTTGCGATTTTGCGTGAATTCGCGGACCGCAGATCTGCAAAATTCGCCCATACTTAATAATCATATTCAGTAAGGGCTACTTCTGTGCAGTTACTATGACCGCCAACCATGGTTTGTACCTAGTCATACGGGGACCCGCTGAAGTGTATGCACCCTCACTCCTGTTCCACCTTCAGAGGATCGCAGATTCACCCCTTGTAAGCCTTCCACTTTCCTCACACCTGTGACCATTTTTTAGGACATCCTCTAGATTCATAAATTGTGCGCTCCATCAACATACACCAGTCCATGTCTCTCTGCCATTCTACAATGGTTGGCAACTCTTGATCCCCCCATCTTTTGACAATATTCCGCTTTGCAATCATGGCCCCCACATCATCCAGAGTTTCTCCTTACTGGTTCGGTCATTTAGGACCTCATATATTCAAGAGACACAGCTTTATATTAGGTTCAATTTTAACACTCATAATGTCTTCCATACACTTTGTCAATTCCGACCAGTAGTCCTGTATAGATACACATTTCCAGATAATGTGAGCAAAGGTGCCCTCCTTTCCACATCTCCTCAAGCACCCAGGGTCAGCCCATGCGCACTAGTTCAGGCCAGTGAGGCAAATTCTGTGAAGTATTTTCAGCTGAACTAATGGGAGTCTGGAGGAAATAGCTTTCTCTTTGGGGGAGGCCAGGGCCTCCATCCACTTATCGTCTTCCAGTCCTGCTACGTCATGTTCCCATTTGGCCCGAAACCTCACCAGGGCATCTGACATGCTGTTGATGAATTTTGTATACGTTAGGGAGATAGACTTTTGGGGCATGTATCCGTCTATCACCCTATCTTCTAGCGGAGAGGACTCGGGGAGCGATTCCCCCTAGGGACCACTGCCTGCAGGGCGTGCTGTATCTGCAAATATCGGAAGCACTATGTGAATGTGACCATACCGTCCGTCCTCCATAAATCACCGACCCTTGAGATGCCTATTAAGTCCAACCAGTCAAATCTCTATGTATTTTGCAAACTACCAAACTTGTCCGCATCCCAGAAGTGGGGTGGCCCGTGTAACACGTCCCACCCAACCTAGGCTCCTGGTAGCTTCTCTCCGTATGTGCACCGCATAAGCAGTGGGGCCCGTCAGGTGTACCCTAGTTGGCTTGGTATATAGTACTCTCGTGAAATCCCCTCCAGGGAGCTGCCACCTGTCCATCTGGTACCCTGGATCCCCTTGGGGCCTATAGATGCAATGATTATTAGTGGCCAGTTGCGCGGCCCAGTAATACCTTTTGACATCAGGGAGACCCACACCCCCATTGTGCCGTCCCCTTGTAAGCTTCTGGTTGGATATTCAGGGTGGTTTGCCATCCCATAGGAGTTCCCTTTGAGATCTCTATAACTTTGAAGTACTCGAGTCCAACCGGACTTGGGGTGTTGTGTAGGACATAAAAAAAGCGTGGCAAAGACATCATTTGAAAAAGCTCTGCGCGCCCCAGTAGGGGGAGTGAAAGCAATTGCCAGTGTCTAATATCACGTCCAAGCCTTTGTATTGGGGCAAAAGATTCCACACAAAGAACCATGCCGGGTTCTTGATGTTATAGATCCCCAGGTGGGTGAAGCCCTCGACCGCCTCCATAATAGTGTAGCCCTTGGGTAGGGGAGGGAATTTGTCACTGACTTGACCAATTTATACGATAACATGAGTGCTTCCCAAAACTAATGAATATATGTAACACTCTGTTGAGAGAGGGTCCAGGTGCCACCATATATAATAAGATATCATCAGCGTACAGGGAGAAACGGTCCTCCCAGTCTGCCGACCACAGGAGGCCCCTCATTACGGGATCTTTCCTTATCCACATCACCAATGGTTCCATCAGTAAAGCAAAGAGCAATGGGGAGAGGGAGCAACCTTGTCTGGTCCCACTCTCCAGGATAAACACCGGGGACCTCCGATAGTTAACCAGGACCTGAGCCCTTGGATCCGTTTATAAGGGCTGGACCCAAATCATGAATCCCTTGCCAAACCCAAATTTCTTCAGAACTGCAAACAATTAGGGCCATACGATAGCATCAAATGGCATGGCCGCATCAAGGGACACCACCACAGCATCCTCAAGTAGCGTATGCAAATGGCCCATTATCCCATGTAGCCGCCGGAGATTAAGAGAGGTATTCCTTGCTGGCATGAAGCCAGACTGATCGGGGTGCATGAGCTTGGTTAAGACATGCAGCAGACGGGTTTCCAATAGTTTCGCGAGGATTTTCACCTCGGAGTTAAGCAGAGAAATAGGGTGATACGAGGGACACTGGTCTTTTGGGTTTTCCACTTTTATGGATGACCACGATAGTGGCCAGTCTCTGGTCCGGTGGGAGGGACCCCCGCTCTCGACTCTCTAGACACATTCTTGTGAGGTGTGGGGCCAACTTACTTGGAGCAAATTTATATAATTCGATAGGCAAGCCATTGGAGCCCATCGCTTTACCCGCCTGGAGATTTCTTATTGCTCCCTCCACTTCCGTACTTGCTAGCTCTGCCTCCAAGTCAGTCTGGTCGTTAGGAGAGAGAGTGGGCAGGGTATATCAGTCAGCATGGAGTCCGCATCCACCTCTGTGGATACGGTGTGAGATTTATAAATCCGTTCATAGTAACGTCCAAATTCATCAGCAATCTCCTGAATTGTCTATCAATTCCACAACCTGTTGGTTAGCTTGTTCATGACTATCCAGCCAAGCTAGAAGCTTTCCTGCCTTATTGCCAACATCGTATATTTTACTCAGCGTGGCCCTGTGCTGTGCCCTGGCAGTGTTTGTCACCAGGGACTTGTATTCCTTTATTTTTCATTTCAGCAAGTGCTGGGCTTCGTCTGTCTGTGAGTCTCGCACCGTCCTTTCCAGGCACAGTATATCTGCCTCCAGTCCTACTAACTTTGCGGCTGTCTCTTTCCGAGTACCGCTATCAGGGAGACCGCATAGCCCCTTATCCCTACATTGAAGGCCTCCCAACTGTACAATGCAAATGCAACCGAGCCCTTGTTTTCCCGGTAGTGAAGGTCAAATTCTTTGATGATTTTTTCCTGGATCAATGGATTTTGAGTAACCACGGGTTTATTGGAGCGATCCTGCCCACCTGTGGCTCTCCAACCTTCACTCTTACCCAAAACAGGGAATTGTCCTACGCTGTCTTTGCTAACCCGCAGGCATCGATAATATAATCAATCTTAGAAAAGCTATGATGAGCCCCTAGTAAAATGTGTTTTGGGTTTCCACCGGATGGAGAGCCCGCCAGGCATCTACCAATCCCTTCAACCCCAGAAAGTCGTGTATTTGCGTATGCGAGGGTGGCAGTACCCTCAGCGGGCACCGGTCCAATTGGCCCAAGACAATAGAATTAAAGTCCTCACCCATAAGGAGCCTCCCCTCTGGAGAGTCAAGTAGTAGATCTCCTAGGTCTTGGAGGCTAGTGTTTGGAGACCCGGTGGCACATACACAGAGGCAAGAATGAGAGTTTGGCCCTCCCACCTCCCCAAGACTGCTGTAAACCTGCCCAGGTTATCTGTCGACGTGCGTTCAATTACCACCTGAAAGCTTTTTTTCATCAGTATTGCGACGCCCCTGGAACCCAAGCTAAATGTGGAATGGACTGCTAGGTGGTATCCCCACCTGTTCAGTGCCTTACATGCATTCCCCATTAAGTGTGTCTCCTGTAAAAAGATTACGTCCGGGGCATGCTGCTTTATATATTGCAGTACAACGGACCTCTTTATTTTGTCGCCCAGCCAGTTGACATTCCAGGACATTATATTAATACTTCGTCTCAGCATAGGTCCATTTCTGTTCGAGTTGATACCTGATCCTGTCAGTGGGGTTATAACGGTGAAGTATAATTGTGGTGCAAGGTATTGAATACTTTGGTGTTCAATGAGAGATGTGTTCCCTTGCCTGGCGGGAAGAGGGGACTGTGTCCTTCCTGATGCTTTGTGTTAGTGTCTCCTAAACTGTGTGTCAGTCTTGTCAAGCTCCCCTGTCCCCCCTCCCTAACCCAATGTTTCCTAGGCTGCAAACTCTCCCATGTTCCCCTAACAACAATGTCGCCCAGAGAACAGGTATTTCCACCCCTAACAAACCCCACCCCCATCACCCCTACCTGCCTCCCTGCGTTGCTGGATTCAAACCTCCCGCCTCCCCAACTCTGCATAGTGTCTATTGCCCACCCCAATAGATTCATGGTGCGTGGCCTATCCAGCACCAGACAACCATCACCAAGCTTCAGGAGTCATATCAGGTAGTCCAGAGCCAGAATCATATCAATGCCCTGAGCACCCGCATTGATGGGCCCACCACACAACCATCCCAAAGAGTGTCACAAAATGTACAGGTCTTGACCCACAGCTTTAACAATAATCTAGTCAGTATCACCAGTCTTTCTTGGGCCAACTCCCAGTGACGCTGCTGCATCTCGGTTCGGGCAGGGTTGGCTGGGACCCCTCGATGATCGATGCGGCCCTTCTCCACACTGTGTGCCATGCCTCAAGGCAGTCCCACGCTTCCTCCGAGCTATTAAAAAAACACACCTTCCCCTACGCCTCGACTTGGAGCTTGGCGTGGAAAATCATTGCATATTTTATCTCCCGTAGGGCTCTCTGCACCTCGAGGAAGCTGCGGCATTGGCACTGGACTTTTAAAGTAAAATCCAGAAAGACGTTCACTTTACAGTTCTCATAGTCAAACGGTGGCGCCGCACTTGCCGTCTGCAGTATATTGTTCCTGTCATGATAATTAGGTGTGGCCAGAATTGGCACAGTCGCGCAACACAAAGCTCAGCGAAACGGTAAAAAATCCCTGCGAGCACGCAAAAGTTCTGCGAACACGCGGAATTGCCTGTTTTGCCCATTTGTTATGCGTTTTTCCTGTTCGTGAACGCTTTTTGACTGCTCTGCGGGAAATTTTATGCTACCACGCATTTTGAAAGCACAAAAATGCAAAAAATTCTGTGAAGCCGCAGTTCGTGGAATTGTTGGCAATTCCGCTTTCTCTGCAGAACTCAAAATTACCCAAATTTTGCAAATTCCGCAAGCGGAACGGAATTTACTGCCCAGGCCTAATGATAATTGGACACTCTGGCCACTGTGGTCTAGGGGGCGCCCCAGGCTTCGGCCTCCCCCCCGTCCCCTGTGGGCACTCTCTATTGTGAAAACTTTGACAGGCCTATGGGTTGCAAATGTTTCACTATGAGTTCCTCCATGAACAGGCCAGATGTTTGTTCCTCTACTCGTTCCAGCACACCTAGGATCCAGACATTATTCCAGCGCGACCTTCCCTCATAATCGTCCAGGTGGTTTTCCATTCTTTCCATACGAACTTGGAGGTCTGCTACTTTCTGTTTAAGAGTTGACGTATCTGTGACGTATCTGGATGTGGCAATCAGCCGCAGACAGAATGACAATAGGCGGGTGGGGCTGCTCTTGTGCTTAGAGGAGTGTGAGAAATTTGACACGTGACTCAACTGAGCATGACTGAGGACGGGGCAGCATCGCCTTCCCCCCACCGGCAGATGATGCTGTTGAACCTGGTGTGCCCGACGTGAGGGAGACGCATCTCATCAGTGAGAAAGGAATGGAAGTGACCCTGCCAACTCCTCCACACTGGGATTCCTGCTTCTAAGCTGGATGGACTGGTGCCCACCGCGTCTCACCTAGGCACAAAGTTATGGTGAAGTACGCAGAACCGCACTGACGGTCTCATTCCTTGACTCCGTTTACTTGAGCAACGGTGACCAACCGTCTGTATATTTCACGGGACGTCCGTAATTTGGACCCCACGTCTGTTGTCCGTGACGATCCATTTTACGGACTCATTTTGTCCGTAATTTTGGGCATTGGGGAACAGCACTGTTACCTGCGAGAAACCTCAGCTCCCTGATGGGGCCGCCTCACACTCCTCAGAGCACAAGAGCAGCCCCACCCATCAATTGTCAATCTGTCTGCCGGGTATTTGCCACATACAGAATGGCAATGGGCCGGTCTGTGCTCTTACTGCATGCAGTGGCCTCCTCTAGCCTCGGTCTAGGTCAAGACGTCAGTCAGGTGGAATAAATGAACAAAAACGTCCATGCTGCTAGGTAACAATGCAGTTCATGAAAAGAAGGAGGTGAAACAAGTTTAAAAAAAAGGGTTATGGGACTTTCACTGTCTCATCATTTTAAAACTGATGCATTTTCAATGTTATATTCAACAAAGCCATGGTTGCTGCTTTTTTTATTTTATGCAACTAGCAACCATTGACAAAGCCAATCATTCTGGCTTGTAGGTGTAATGCTACTTGTTGTGTTATTAATCCGGATGCAATGACAGAGGCAGCAAATTACCAGTCGGGCGGCACACTATGCTAGGCACAGATTTTTAAATTAAGTGTTTGTAAGCCATGCACTTATTTACATCGAACACCCCCTTTGGAGAGACCACCCCAGTTTTTTCATCCCACTTAAAGCCCCGGAAACAACACCACGTCACAGTGGCACATTAACTCCTTACATAAAACCAAGATACCTGGAATTATTAATTCCTGTCGCTACAGAAGGAGCGCAGGCTTCTGCAGTCAGGCACAGAATATCGGTACTTAGGGGTGCAGTACGGACAAGTGGAGTAAGAAATTTGCAACACAACAGTACCCTCAGTACCAAAGATGGGGCATCATCTCCAAAAGGACTAAATGACCTAAGATGGATCGAAAGAACAATAAACACCCATGTAAATTGACAAACAGTCTCACACTTGCGATCGACTGAGGACAATCATCTAAGAATATGCTCATGGAATGTCAATGGTCTGGCCTCCAAAATGACTGATCCTGACTTTATAAACGATATAAGGTCGTTTGACATTTTGGCATTGAAAGAAACATGGCAACCAGTAAGGGTTTAAGGCTCTGTTCTAGGGCTTAGGGGTCGGCATTAGGGTTCAGGGCTCCGGGGTAGGGTTTAGGGCTCAGTTCTAGGGCTTAGGGCTGGTATTTAGGGGTCAGCATTAGGGTTCAGGGCTCCGGGATAGGGTTCAGGGCTTGCGGTTAGGGTTTAAGGCTCGGTTCTAGGGCTTAGGGGTCGGCATTAGGGTTCAGGGCTCCGGGGTAGGGTTTAGGGCTCAGTTCTAGGGCTTAGGGCTGGTATTTAGGGGTCAGCATTAGGGTTCAGGGCACCGGGATAGGGTTCAGGGCTTGCGGTTAGGGTTTAAGGCTCTGTTCTAGGGCTTAGGGGTCGGCATTAGGGTTCAGGGCTCCGGGGTAGGGTTTAGGGCTCAGTTCTAGGGCTTAGGGCTGGTATTTAGGGGTCAGCATTAGGGTTCAGGGTTCCGGGATAGGGTTCAGGGCTTGCGGTTAGGGTGTAAGGCTCGGTTCTAGGGTTTAGGGGTCGGCATTAGGGTTCCGGACTCCGGGGTAGGGTTTAGGGCTCAGTTCTAGGGCTTAGGGCTGGTATTTAGGGGTCAGCATTAGGGTTCAGGGCTCCGGGATAGGGTTCAGGGCTTGCGGTTAGGGTGTAAGGCTCGGTTCTAGGGCTTAGGGGTCGACATTAGGGTTCAGGGCTCCGGGGTAGGGTTCAGGGCTCAGTTCTAGGGCTAAGGGCTGGTATTTAGGGGTCAGCATTAGGGTTTAGGGCTCCGGGATAGGGTTCAGGACTTGCGGTTAGGGTTTAAGGCTCGGTTCTAGGGCTTAGGGGTCGGCATTAGGGTTCAGGGCTCCGGGGTAGGGTTTAGGGCTCAGTTCTAGGGCTTAGGGCTGGTATTTAGGGGTCAGCATTAGGGTTCAGGGCTCCGGGATAGGGTTCAGGGCTTGCGGTTAGGGTTTAAGGCTCGGTTCTAGGGCTTAGGGGTCGGCATTAGGGTTCACGGCCCCGGGGTAGGGATTAGGGCTCAGTTCTAGGGCTTAGGGCTGGTATTTAGGGGTCAGCATTAGGGTTCAGGGCTCCGGGATAGGGTTCAGGGCTTGCGGTTAGGGTTTAAGGCTCGGTTATAGGGCTTAGGGGTCGGCATTAGGGTTCAGGGCTCCGGGGTAGGGTTTAGGGCTCAGTTCTAGGGCTTAGGGCTGTTATTTAGGGGTCAGCATTAGGGTTCAGGGCACCGGGATAGGGTTCAGGGCTTGCGGTTAGGGTTTAAGGCTCGGTTCTAGGGCTTAGGGGTCGGCATTAGGGTTCAGGGCTCCGGGGTAGGGTTTAGGGCTCAGTTCTAGGGCTTAGGGCTGGTATTTAGGGGTCAGCATTAGGGTTCAGGGCTCCGGGATAGGGTTCAGGGCTTGCGGTTAGGGTTTAAGGCTCTGTTCTAGGGTTTAGGGGTCGGCATTAGGATTCCGGGCTCCGGGGTAGGGTTTAGGGCTCAGTTCTAGGGCTTAGGGCTGGTATTTAGGGGTCAGCATTAGGGTTCAGGGCACCGGGATAGGGTTCAGGGCTTGCGGTTAGGGTTTAAGGCTCTTTTCTAGGGCTTAGGGGTCGGCATTAGGGTTCAGGGCTCCGGGGTAGGGTTTAGGGCTCAGTTCTAGGGCTTAGGGCTGGTATTTAGGGGTCAGCATTAGGGTTCAGGGCACCGGGATAGGGTTCAGGGCTTGCGGTTAGGGTTTAAGGCTCTGTTCTAGGGCTTAGGGGTCGGCATTAGGGTTCAGGGCTCCGGGGTAGGGTTTAGGGCTCAATTCTAGGGCTTAGGGCTGGTATTTAGGGGTCAGCATTAGGGTTCAGGGTTCCGGGATAGGGTTCAGGGCTTGCGGTTAGGGTGTAAGGCTCGGTTCTAGGGTTTAGGGGTCGGCATTAGGGTTCCGGACTCCAGGGTAGGGTTTAGGGCTCAGTTCTAGGGCTTAGGGCTGGTATTTAGGGGTCAGCATTAGGGTTCAGGGCTCCGGGATAGGGTTCAGGGCTTGCGGTTAGGGTGTAAGGCTCGGTTCTAGGGCTTAGGGGTCGACATTAGGGTTCAGGGCTCCGGGGTAGGGTTCAGGGCTCAGTTCTAGGGCTAAGGGCTGGTATTTAGGGGTCAGCATTAGGGTTTAGGGCTCCGGGATAGGGTTCAGGACTTGCGGTTAGGGTTTAAGGCTCGGTTCTAGGGCTTAGGGGTCGGCATTAGGGTTCAGGGCTCCGGGGTAGGGTTTAGGGCTCAGTTCTAGGGCTTAGGGCTGGTATTTAGGGGTCAGCATTAGGGTTCAGGGCTCCGGGATAGGGTTCAGGGCTTGCGGTTAGGGTTTAAGGCTCGGTTCTAGGGCTTAGGGGTCGGCATTAGGGTTCAGGGCTCCGGGGTAGGGTTTAGGGCTCAGTTCTAGGGCTTAGGGCTGGTATTTAGGGGTCAGCATTAGGGTTCAGGGCTCCGGGATAGGGTTCAGGGCTTGCGGTTAGGGTTTAAGGCTCGGTTCTAGGGCTTAGGGGTCGGCATTAGGGTTCAGGGCTCCGGGGTAGGGTTTAGGGCTCAGTTCTAGGGCTTAGGGCTGGTATTTAGGGGTCAGCATTAGGGTTCAGGGCACCGGGATAGGGTTCAGGGCTTGCGGTTAGGGTGTAAGGCTCGGTTCTAGGGCTTAGGGGTCGACATTAGGGTTCAGGGCTCCGGGGTAGGGTTTAGGGCTCAGTTCTAGGGCTTAGGGCTGGTATTTAGGGGTCAGCATTAGGGTTCAGGGCACCGGGATAGGGTTCAGGGCTTGCGGTTAGGGTTTAAGGCTCTGTTCTAGGGCTTAGGGGTCGGCATTAGGGTTCAGGGCTCCGGGGTAGGGTTTAGGGCTCAGTTCTAGGGCTTAGGGCTGGTATTTAGGGGTCAGCATTAGGGTTCAGGGCTCCGGGATAGGGTTCAGGGCTTGCGGTTAGGGTTTAAGGCTCGGTTCTAGGGCTTAGGGGTCGGCATTAGGGTTCAGGGCTCCGGGGTAGGGTTTAGGGCTCAGTTCTAGGGCTTAGGGCTGGTATTTAGGGGTCAGCATTAGGGTTCAGGGCTCCGGGATAGGGTTCAGGGCTTGCGGTTAGGGTTTAAGGCTCGGTTCTAGGGCTTAGGGGTCGGCATTAGGGTTCAGGGCTCCGGGGTAGGGTTTAGGGCTCAGTTCTAGGGCTTAGGGCTGGTATTTAGGGGTCAGCATTAGGGTTCAGGGCTCCGGGATAGGGTTCAGGGCTTGCGGTTAGGGTTTAAGGCTCGGTTCTAGGGCTTAGGGGTCGGCATTAGGGTTCAGGGCTCCGGGGTAGGGTTTAGGGCTCAGTTCTAGGGCTTAGGGCTGGTATTTAGGGGTCAGCATTAGGGTTCAGGGCACCGGGATAGGGTTCAGGGCTTGCGGTTAGGGTGTAAGGCTCGGTTCTAGGGTTTAGGGGTCGGCATTAGGGTTCCGGACTCCAGGGTAGGGTTTAGGGCTCAGTTCTAGGGCTTAGGGCTGGTATTTAGGGGTCAGCATTAGGGTTCAGGGCTCCGGGATAGGGTTCAGGGCTTGCGGTTAGGGTGTAAGGCTCGGTTCTAGGGCTTAGGGGTCGACATTAGGGTTCAGGGCTCCGGGGTAGGGTTTAGGGCTCAGTTCTAGGGCTTAGGGCTGGTATTTAGGGGTCAGCATTAGGGTTCAGGGCACCGGGATAGGGTTCAGGGCTTGCGGTTAGGGTTTAAGGCTCTGTTCTAGGGCTTAGGGGTCGGCATTAGGGTTCAGGGCTCCGGGGTAGGGTTTAGGGCTCAGTTCTAGGGCTTAGGGCTGGTATTTAGGGGTCAGCATTAGGGTTCAGGGTTCCGGGATAGGGTTCAGGGCTTGCGGTTAGGGTGTAAGGCTCGGTTCTAGGGTTTAGGGGTCGACATTAGGGTTCAGGGCTCCGGGGTAGGGTTTAGGGCTCAGTTCTAGGGCTTAGGGCTGGTATTTAGGGGTCAGCATTAGGGTTCAGGGCTCCGGGATAGGGTTCAGGGCTTGCGGTTAGGGTTTAAGGCTCGGTTCTAGGGCTTAGGGGTCGGCATTAGGGTTCAGGGCTCCGGGGTAGGGTTTAGGGCTCAGTTCTAGGGCTTAGGGCTGGTATTTAGGGGTCAGCATTAGGGTTCAGGGCACCGGGATAGGGTTCAGGGCTTGCGGTTAGGGTGTAAGGCTCGGTTCTAGGGTTTAGGGGTCGGCATTAGGGTTCCGGACTCCAGGGTAGGGTTTAGGGCTCAGTTCTAGGGCTTAGGGCTGGTATTTAGGGGTCAGCATTAGGGTTCAGGGCTCCGGGATAGGGTTCAGGGCTTGCGGTTAGGGTGTAAGGCTCGGTTCTAGGGCTTAGGGGTCGACATTAGGGTTCAGGGCTCCGGGGTAGGGTTTAGGGCTCAGTTCTAGGGCTTAGGGCTGGTATTTAGGGGTCAGCATTAGGGTTCAGGGCACCGGGATAGGGTTCAGGGCTTGCGGTTAGGGTTTAAGGCTCTGTTCTAGGGCTTAGGGGTCGGCATTAGGGTTCAGGGCTCCGGGGTAGGGTTTAGGGCTCAGTTCTAGGGCTTAGGGCTGGTATTTAGGGGTCAGCATTAGGGTTCAGGGCACCGGGATAGGGTTCAGGGCTTGCGGTTAGGGTTTAAGGCTCTGTTCTAGGGCTTAGGGGTCGGCATTAGGGTTCAGGGCTCCGGGGTAGGGTTTAGGGCTCAGTTCTAGGGCTTAGGGCTGGTATTTAGGGGTCAGCATTAGGGTTCAGGGCACCGGGATAGGGTTCAGGGCTTGCGGTTAGGGTGTAAGGCTCGGTTCTAGGGTTTAGGGGTCGGCATTAGGGTTCCGGACTCCAGGGTAGGGTTTAGGGCTCAGTTCTAGGGCTTAGGGCTGGTATTTAGGGGTCAGCATTAGGGTTCAGGGCTCCGGGATAGGGTTCAGGGCTTGCGGTTAGGGTGTAAGGCTCGGTTCTAGGGCTTAGGGGTCGACATTAGGGTTCAGGGCTCCGGGGTAGGGTTTAGGGCTCAGTTCTAGGGCTTAGGGCTGGTATTTAGGGGTCAGCATTAGGGTTCAGGGCACCGGGATAGGGTTCAGGGCTTGCGGTTAGGGTTTAAGGCTCTGTTCTAGGGCTTAGGGGTCGGCATTAGGGTTCAGGGCTCCGGGGTAGGGTTTAGGGCTCAGTTCTAGGGCTTAGGGCTGGTATTTAGGGGTCAGCATTAGGGTTCAGGGTTCCGGGATAGGGTTCAGGGCTTGCGGTTAGGGTGTAAGGCTCGGTTCTAGGGTTTAGGGGTCGGCATTAGGGTTCCGGACTCCAGGGTAGGGTTTAGGGCTCAGTTCTAGGGCTTAGGGCTGGTATTTAGGGGTCAGCATTAGGGTTCAGGGCTCCGGGATAGGGTTCAGGGCTTGCGGTTAGGGTTTAAGGCTCGGTTCTAGGGCTTAGGGGTCGGCATTAGGGTTCAGGGCTCCGGGGTAGGGTTTAGGGCTCAGTTCTAGGGCTTAGGGCTGGTATTTAGGGGTCAGCATTAGGGTTCAGGGTTCCGGGATAGGGTTCAGGGCTTGCGGTTAGGGTGTAAGGCTCGGTTCTAGGGTTTAGGGGTCGGCATTAGGGTTCCGGACTCCGGGGTAGGGTTTAGGGCTCAGTTCTAGGGCTTAGGGCTGGTATTTAGGGGTCAGCATTAGGGTTCAGGGCTCCGGGATAGGGTTCAGGGCTTGCGGTTAGGGTGTAAGGCTCGGTTCTAGGGCTTAGGGGTCGACATTAGGGTTCAGGGCTCCGGGGTAGGGTTCAGGGCTCAGTTCTAGGGCTAAGGGCTGGTATTTAGGGGTCAGCATTAGGGTTCAGGGCTCCGGGATAGGGTTCAGGGCTTGCGGTTAGGGTTTAAGGCTCGGTTCTAGGGCTTAGGGGTCGGCATTAGGGTTCAGGGCTCCGGGGTAGGGTTTAGGGCTCAGTTCTAGGGCTTAGGGCTGGTATTTAGGGGTCAGCATTAGGGTTCAGGGCTCCGGGATAGGGTTCAGGGCTTGCGGTTAGGGTTTAAGGCTCGGTTCTAGGGCTTAGGGGTCGGCATTAGGGTTCAGGGCTCCGGGGTAGGGTTTAGGGCTCAGTTCTAGGGCTTAGGGCTGGTATTTAGGGGTCAGCATTAGGGTTCAGGGCACCGGGATAGGGTTCAGGGCTTGCGGTTAGGGTTTAAGGCTCTGTTCTAGGGCTTAGGGGTCGGCATTAGGGTTCAGGGCTCCGGGGTAGGGTTTAGGGCTCAGTTCTAGGGCTTAGGGCTGGTATTTAGGGGTCAGCATTAGGGTTCAGGGTTCCGGGATAGGGTTCAGGGCTTGCGGTTAGGGTGTAAGGCTCGGTTCTAGGGTTTAGGGGTCGGCATTAGGGTTCCGGACTCCGGGGTAGGGTTTAGGGCTCAGTTCTAGGGCTTAGGGCTGGTATTTAGGGGTCAGCATTAGGGTTCAGGGCTCCGGGATAGGGTTCAGGGCTTGCGGTTAGGGTGTAAGGCTCGGTTCTAGGGCTTAGGGGTCGACATTAGGGTTCAGGGCTCCGGGGTAGGGTTCAGGGCTTGCGGTTAGGGTGTAAGGCTCGGTTCTAGGGCTTAGGGGTCGGCATTAGGGTTCAGGGCTCCGGGGTAGGGTTTAGGGCTCAGTTCTAGGGCTTAGGGCTGGTATTTAGGGGTCAGCATTAGGGTTCAGGGCACCGGGATAGGGTTCAGGGCTTGCGGTTAGGGTTTAAGGCTCTGTTCTAGGGCTTAGGGGTCGGCATTAGGGTTCAGGGCTCCGGGGTAGGGTTTAGGGCTCAGTTCTAGGGCTTAGGGCTGGTATTTAGGGGTCAGCATTAGGGTTCAGGGCTCCGGGATAGGGTTCAGGGCTTGCGGTTAGGGTTTAAGGCTCGGTTCTAGGGCTTAGGGGTCGGCATTAGGGTTCAGGGCTCCGGGGTAGGGTTTAGGGCTCAGTTCTAGGGCTTAGGGCTGGTATTTAGGGGTCAGCATTAGGGTTCAGGGCACCGGGATAGGGTTCAGGGCTTGCGGTTAGGGTTTAAGGCTCTGTTCTAGGGCTTAGGGGTCGGCATTAGGGTTCAGGGCTCCGGGGTAGGGTTTAGGGCTCAGTTCTAGGGCTTAGGGCTGGTATTTAGGGGTCAGCATTAGGGTTC
The DNA here is from genome assembly GCF_964263255.1 of Lissotriton vulgaris. Taxonomy (NCBI): domain Eukaryota; kingdom Metazoa; phylum Chordata; class Amphibia; order Caudata; family Salamandridae; genus Lissotriton; species Lissotriton vulgaris. The sequence goes on along the minus strand of NW_028243769.1, from coordinate 8,454 downwards.
AGGGTTCCGGGATAGGGTTCAGGGCTTGCGGTTAGGGTGTAAGGCTCGGTTCTAGGGTTTAGGGGTCGGCATTAGGGTTCCGGACTCCGGGGTAGGGTTTAGGGCTCAGTTCTAGGGCTTAGGGCTGGTATTTAGGGGTCAGCATTAGGGTTCAGGGCTCCGGGATAGGGTTCAGGGCTTGCGGTTAGGGTGTAAGGCTCGGTTCTAGGGCTTAGGGGTCGGCATTAGGGTTCAGGGCTCCGGGGTAGGGTTCAGGGCTCAGTTCTAGGGCTTAGGGCTGGTATTTAGGGGTCAGCATTAGGGTTCAGGGCTCCGGGATAGGGTTCAGGGCTTGCGGTTAGGGTGTAAGGCTCGGTTCTAGGGCTTAGGGGTCGACATTAGGGTTCAGGGCTCCGGGATAGGGTTCAGGGCTTGCGGTTAGGGTGTAAGGCTCGGTTCTAGGGTTTAGGGGTCGGCATTAGGGTTCCGGACTCCAGGGTAGGGTTTAGGGCTCAGTTCTAGGGCTTAGGGCTGGTATTTAGGGGTCAGCATTAGGGTTCAGGGCTCCGGGATAGGGTTCAGGGCTTGCGGTTAGGGTGTAAGGCTCGGTTCTAGGGCTTAGGGGTCGACATTAGGGTTCAGGGCTCCGGGGTAGGGTTTAGGGCTCAGTTCTAGGGCTTAGGGCTGGTATTTAGGGGTCAGCATTAGGGTTCAGGGCACCGGGATAGGGTTCAGGGCTTGCGGTTAGGGTTTAAGGCTCTGTTCTAGGGCTTAGGGGTCGGCATTAGGGTTCAGGGCTCCGGGGTAGGGTTTAGGGCTCAGTTCTAGGGCTTAGGGCTGGTATTTAGGGGTCAGCATTAGGGTTCAGGGTTCCGGGATAGGGTTCAGGGCTTGCGGTTAGGGTGTAAGGCTCGGTTCTAGGGTTTAGGGGTCGACATTAGGGTTCAGGGCTCCGGGGTAGGGTTTAGGGCTCAGTTCTAGGGCTTAGGGCTGGTATTTAGGGGTCAGCATTAGGGTTCAGGGCTCCGGGATAGGGTTCAGGGCTTGCGGTTAGGGTTTAAGGCTCGGTTCTAGGGCTTAGGGGTCGGCATTAGGGTTCAGGGCTCCGGGGTAGGGTTTAGGGCTCAGTTCTAGGGCTTAGGGCTGGTATTTAGGGGTCAGCATTAGGGTTCAGGGTTCCGGGATAGGGTTCAGGGCTTGCGGTTAGGGTGTAAGGCTCGGTTCTAGGGTTTAGGGGTCGGCATTAGGGTTCCGGACTCCGGGGTAGGGTTTAGGGCTCAGTTCTAGGGCTTAGGGCTGGTATTTAGGGGTCAGCATTAGGGTTCAGGGCTCCGGGATAGGGTTCAGGGCTTGCGGTTAGGGTGTAAGGCTCGGTTCTAGGGCTTAGGGGTCGACATTAGGGTTCAGGGCTCCGGGGTAGGGTTCAGGGCTCAGTTCTAGGGCTAAGGGCTGGTATTTAGGGGTCAGCATTAGGGTTCAGGGCTCCGGGATAGGGTTCAGGGCTTGCGGTTAGGGTTTAAGGCTCGGTTCTAGGGCTTAGGGGTCGGCATTAGGGTTCAGGGCTCCGGGGTAGGGTTTAGGGCTCAGTTCTAGGGCTTAGGGCTGGTATTTAGGGGTCAGCATTAGGGTTCAGGGCTCCGGGATAGGGTTCAGGGCTTGCGGTTAGGGTTTAAGGCTCGGTTCTAGGGCTTAGGGGTCGGCATTAGGGTTCAGGGCTCCGGGGTAGGGTTTAGGGCTCAGTTCTAGGGCTTAGGGCTGGTATTTAGGGGTCAGCATTAGGGTTCAGGGCACCGGGATAGGGTTCAGGGCTTGCGGTTAGGGTTTAAGGCTCTGTTCTAGGGCTTAGGGGTCGGCATTAGGGTTCAGGGCTCCGGGGTAGGGTTTAGGGCTCAGTTCTAGGGCTTAGGGCTGGTATTTAGGGGTCAGCATTAGGGTTCAGGGCTCCGGGATAGGGTTCAGGGCTTGCGGTTAGGGTGTAAGGCTCGGTTCTAGGGCTTAGGGGTCGACATTAGGGTTCAGGGCTCCGGGGTAGGGTTCAGGGCTTGCGGTTAGGGTGTAAGGCTCGGTTCTAGGGCTTAGGGGTCGGCATTAGGGTTCAGGGCTCCGGGGTAGGGTTTAGGGCTCAGTTCTAGGGCTTAGGGCTGGTATTTAGGGGTCAGCATTAGGGTTCAGGGCACCGGGATAGGGTTCAGGGCTTGCGGTTAGGGTTTAAGGCTCTGTTCTAGGGCTTAGGGGTCGGCATTAGGGTTCAGGGCTCCGGGGTAGGGTTTAGGGCTCAGTTCTAGGGCTTAGGGCTGGTATTTAGGGGTCAGCATTAGGGTTCAGGGCACCGGGATAGGGTTCAGGGCTTGCGGTTAGGGTTTAAGGCTCTGTTCTAGGGCTTAGGGGTCGGCATTAGGGTTCAGGGCTCCGGGGTAGGGTTTAGGGCTCAGTTCTAGGGCTTAGGGCTGGTATTTAGGGGTCAGCATTAGGGTTCAGGGCACCGGGATAGGGTTCAGGGCTTGCGGTTAGGGTTTAAGGCTCTGTTCTAGGGCTTAGGGGTCGGCATTAGGGTTCAGGGCTCCGGGGTAGGGTTTAGGGCTCAGTTCTAGGGCTTAGGGCTGGTATTTAGGGGTCAGCATTAGGGTTCAGGGTTCCGGGATAGGGTTCAGGGCTTGCGGTTAGGGTGTAAGGCTCGGTTCTAGGGTTTAGGGGTCGACATTAGGGTTCAGGGCTCCGGGGTAGGGTTTAGGGCTCAGTTCTAGGGCTTAGGGCTGGTATTTAGGGGTCAGCATTAGGGTTCAGGGCTCCGGGATAGGGTTCAGGGCTTGCGGTTAGGGTTTAAGGCTCGGTTCTAGGGCTTAGGGGTCGGCATTAGGGTTCAGGGCTCCGGGGTAGGGTTTAGGGCTCAGTTCTAGGGCTTAGGGCTGGTATTTAGGGGTCAGCATTAGGGTTCAGGGCACCGGGATAGGGTTCAGGGCTTGCGGTTAGGGTGTAAGGCTCGGTTCTAGGGTTTAGGGGTCGGCATTAGGGTTCCGGACTCCGGGGTAGGGTTTAGGGCTCAGTTCTAGGGCTTAGGGCTGGTATTTAGGGGTCAGCATTAGGGTTCAGGGCTCCGGGATAGGGTTCAGGGCTTGCGGTTAGGGTGTAAGGCTCGGTTCTAGGGCTTAGGGGTCGACATTAGGGTTCAGGGCTCCGGGGTAGGGTTCAGGGCTCAGTTCTAGGGCTAAGGGCTGGTATTTAGGGGTCAGCATTAGGGTTCAGGGCTCCGGGATAGGGTTCAGGGCTTGCGGTTAGGGTTTAAGGCTCGGTTCTAGGGCTTAGGGGTCGGCATTAGGGTTCAGGGCTCCGGGGTAGGGTTTAGGGCTCAGTTCTAGGGCTTAGGGCTGGTATTTAGGGGTCAGCATTAGGGTTCAGGGTTCCGGGATAGGGTTCAGGGCTTGCGGTTAGGGTGTAAGGCTCGGTTCTAGGGTTTAGGGGTCGACATTAGGGTTCAGGGCTCCGGGGTAGGGTTTAGGGCTCAGTTCTAGGGCTTAGGGCTGGTATTTAGGGGTCAGCATTAGGGTTCAGGGCTCCGGGATAGGGTTCAGGGCTTGCGGTTAGGGTTTAAGGCTCGGTTCTAGGGCTTAGGGGTCGGCATTAGGGTTCAGGGCTCCGGGGTAGGGTTTAGGGCTCAGTTCTAGGGCTTAGGGCTGGTATTTAGGGGTCAGCATTAGGGTTCAGGGCACCGGGATAGGGTTCAGGGCTTGCGGTTAGGGTGTAAGGCTCGGTTCTAGGGTTTAGGGGTCGACATTAGGGTTCAGGGCTCCGGGGTAGGGTTTAGGGCTCAGTTCTAGGGCTTAGGGCTGGTATTTAGGGGTCAGCATTAGGGTTCAGGGCTCCGGGATAGGGTTCAGGGCTTGCGGTTAGGGTTTAAGGCTCGGTTCTAGGGCTTAGGGGTCGGCATTAGGGTTCAGGGCTCCGGGGTAGGGTTTAGGGCTCAGTTCTAGGGCTTAGGGCTGGTATTTAGGGGTCAGCATTAGGGTTCAGGGCACCGGGATAGGGTTCAGGGCTTGCGGTTAGGGTGTAAGGCTCGGTTCTAGGTGTTTAGGGGTCGGCATTAGGGTTCAGGCTCCGGGGTAGGGTTTAGGGCTCAGTTCTAGGGCTTAGGGCTGGTATTTAGGGGTCAGCATTAGGGTTCAGGGCACCGGATAGGGTTCAGGGCTTGCGGTTAGGGTTTAAGGCTCTGTTCTAGGGCTTAGGGGTCGGCATTAGGGTTCAGGGCTCCGGGGTAGGGTTTAGGGCTCAGTTCTAGGGCTTAGGGCTGGTATTTAGGGGTCAGCATTAGGGTTCAGGGCTCCGGGATAGGGTTCAGGGCTTGCGGTTAGGGTTTAAGGCTCGGTTCTAGGGCTTAGGGGTCGGCATTAGGGTTCAGGGCTCCGGGGTAGGGTTTAGGGCTCAGTTCTAGGGCTTAGGGCTGGTATTTAGGGGTCAGCATTAGGGTTCAGGGCTCCGGGATAGGGTTCAGGGCTTGCGGTTAGGGTTTAAGGCTCGGTTCTAGGGCTTAGGGGTCGGCATTAGGGTTCAGGGCTCCGGGGTAGGGTTTAGGGCTCAGTTCTAGGGCTTAGGGCTGGTATTTAGGGGTCAGCATTAGGGTTCAGGGTTCCGGATAGGGTTCAGGGCTTGCGGTTAGGGTGTAAGGCTCGGTTCTAGGGTTTAGGGGTCGACATTAGGGTTCAGGGCTCCGGGGTAGGGTTTAGGGCTCAGTTCTAGGGCTTAGGGCTGGTATTTAGGGGTCAGCATTAGGGTTCAGGCACCGGGATAGGGTTCAGGGCTTGCGGTTAGGGTTTAAGGCTCTGTTCTAGGGCTTAGGGGTCGGCATTAGGGTTCAGGGCTCCGGGGTAGGGTTTAGGGCTCAATTCTAGGGCTTAGGGCTGGTATTTAGGGGTCAGCATTAGGGTTCAGGGTTCCGGGATAGGGTTCAGGGCTTGCGGTTAGGGTTTAAGGCTCGGTTCTAGGGCTTAGGGGTCGGCATTAGGGTTCAGGGCTCCGGGGTAGGGTTTAGGGCTCAGTTCTAGGGCTTAGGGCTGGTATTTAGGGGTCAGCATTAGGTTCAGGGCACGGGATAGGGTTCAGGGCTTGCGGTTAGGTGTAAGCTCGGTTCTAGGGTTTAGGGTCGGCATTAGGGTTCAGGGCTCCGGGGTAGGGTTTAGGGCTCAGTTCTAGGGCTTAGGGCTGGTATTTAGGGGTCAGCATTAGGGTTCAGGGCACCGGGATAGGGTTCAGGGCTTGCGGTTAGGGTTTAAGGCTCGGTTCTAGGGCTTAGGGGTCGGCATTAGGGTTCAGGGCTCCGGGGTAGGGTTTAGGGCTCAGTTCTAGGGCTTAGGGCTGGTATTTAGGGGTCAGCATTAGGGTTCAGGGCACCGGGATAGGGTTCAGGGCCTTGCGGTTAGGGTTTAAGGCTCTTTTCTAGGGCTAGGGGTCGGCATTAGGGTTCAGGGCTCCGGGGTAGGGTTTAGGGCTCAGTTCTAGGGCTTAGGGCTGGTATTTAGGGGTCAGCATTAGGGTTCAGGGCACCGGGATAGGGTTCAGGGCTTGCGGTTAGGGTGTAAGGCTCGGTTCTAGGGTTTAGGGGTCGGCATTAGGGTTCAGGGCTCCGGGGTAAGGGTTTAGGGCTCAGTTCTAGGGCTTAGGGCTGGTATTTAGGGGTCAGCATTAGGGTTCAGGGCACCGGGATAGGGTTCAGGGCTTGCGGTTAGGGTTTAAGGCTCTGTTCTAGGGCTTAGGGGTCGGCATTAGGGTTCAGGGCTCCGGGGTAGGGTTTAGGGCTCAGTTCCTAGGGCTTAGGGCTGGTATTTAGGGGTCAGCATTAGGGTACAGGGTTCCGGGATAGGGTTCAGGGCTTGCGGTTAGGGTTTAAGGCTCGGTTCTAGGGCTTAGGGGTCGGCATTAGGGTTCAGGGCTCCGGGGTAGGGTTTAGGGGCTCAGTTCTAGGCTTAGGGCTGGTATTTAGGGGGTCAGCATTAGGGTTCAGGGTTCCGGGATAGGGTTCAGGGCTTGCGGTTAGGGTGTAAGGCTCGGTTCTAGGGTTTAGGGGTCGACATTAGGGTTCAGGGCTCCGGGGTAGGGTTTAGGGCTCAGTTCTAGGGCTTAGGGCTGGTATTTAGGGGTCAGCATTAGGGTTCAGGGCTCCGGATAGGGTTCAGGGCTTGCGGTTAGGGTTTAAGGCTCGGTTCTAGGGCTTAGGGTCGGCATTAGGGTTCAGGGCTCCGGGGTAGGGTTTAGGGCTCAGTTCTAGGGCTTAGGGCTGGTATTTAGGGGTCAGCATTAGGGTTCAGGCACCGGGATAGGGTTCAGGGCTTGCGGTTAGGGTGTAAGGCTCGGTTCTAGGGCTTAGGGGTCGGCATTAGGGTTCAGGGCTCCGGGGTAGGGTTTAGGGCTCAGTTCTAGGGCTTAGGGCTGGTATTTAGGGGTCAGCATTAGGGTTCAGGGCACCGGATAGGGTTCAGGGCTTGCGGTTAGGGTTTAAGGCTCTTTTCTAGGGCTTAGGGGTCGGCATTAGGGTTCAGGGCTCCGGGGTAGGGTTTAGGGCTCAGTTCTAGGGCTTAGGGCTGGTATTTAGGGGTCAGCATTAGGGTTCAGGGCACCGGGATAGGGTTCAGGGCTTGCGGTTAGGGTGTAAGGCTCGGTTCTAGGGTTTAGGGGTCGGCATTAGGGTTCAGGGCTCCGGGGTAGGGTTTAGGGCTCAGTTCTAGGGCTTAGGGCTGGTATTTAGGGGTCAGCATTAGGGTTCAGGGCACGGGATAGGGTTCAGGGCTTGCGGTTAGGGTTTAAGGCTCGGTTCTAGGGCTTAGGGGTCGGCATTAGGGTTCAGGGCTCCGGGGTAGGGTTTAGGGCTCAGTTCTAGGGCTTAGGGCTGGTATTTAGGGGTCAGCATTAGGGTTCAGGGCTCCGGATAGGGTTCAGGGCTTGCGGGTTAGGGTGTAGGCTCGGTTCTAGGGTTTAGGGGTCGGCATTAGGGTTCCGGACTCCGGGGTAGGGTTTAGGGCTCAGTTCTAGGGCTTAAGGGCTGGTATTTAGGGGTCAGCATTAGGGTTCAGGGCTCCGGGATAGGGTTCAGGGCTTGCGGTTAGGGTGTAAGGCTCGGTTCTAGGGCTTAGGGGTCGACATTAGGGTTCAGGGCTCCGGGGTAGGGTTCAGGGCTCAGTTCTAGGGCTAAGGGCTGGTATTTAGGGGTCAGCATTAGGGTTCAGGGCTCCGGGATAGGGTTCAGGGCTTGCGGTTAGGGTTTAAGGCTCGGTTCTAGGGCTTAGGGGTCGGCATTAGGGTTCAGGGCTCCGGGGTAGGGTTTAGGGCTCAGTTCTAGGGCTTAGGGCTGGTATTTAGGGGTCAGCATTAGGGTTCAGGGCTCCGGGATAGGGTTCAGGGCTTGCGGTTAGGGTTTAAGGCTCGGTTCTAGGGCTTAGGGGTCGGCATTAGGGTTCAGGGCTCCGGGGTAGGGTTTAGGGCTCAGTTCTAGGGCTTAGGGCTGGTATTTAGGGGTCAGCATTAGGGTTCAGGGCACCGGATAGGGTTCAGGCTTGCGGTTAGGGTGTAAGGCTCGGTTCTAGGGTTTTAGGGGTCGGCATTAGGGTTCCGGACTCCGGGTAGGGTTTAGGGCTCAGTTCTAGGGCTTAGGGCTGGTATTTAGGGGTCAGCATTAGGGTTCAGGGCTCCGGGATAGGGTTCAGGGCTTGCGGTTAGGGTGTAAGGCTCGGTTCTAGGGCTTAGGGGTCGACATTAGGGTTCAGGGCTCCGGGGTAGGGTTCAGGGCTCAGTTCTAGGGCTAAGGGCTGGTATTTAGGGTGTCAGCATTAGGGTTCAGGGCTCCGGGATAGGGTTCAGGGCTTGCGGTTAGGTTTAAGGCTCGGTTCTAGGGCTTAGGGGTCGGCATTAGGGTTCAGGGCTCCGGGGTAGGGTTTAGGGCTCAGTTCTAGGGCTTAGGGCTGGTATTTAGGGGTCAGCATTAGGGTTCAGGGTTCCGGGATAGGGTTCAGGGCTTGCGGTTAGGGTGTAAGGCTCGGTTCTAGGGTTTAGGGGTCGACATTAGGGTTCAGGGCTCCGGGGTAGGGTTTAGGGCTCAGTTCTAGGGCTTAGGGCTGGTATTTAGGGGTCAGCATTAGGGTTCAGGGCTCCGGGATAGGGTTCAGGGCTTGCGGTTAGGGTTTAAGGCTCGGTTCTAGGCTTAGGGTCGGCATTAGGGTTCAGGGCTCCGGGGGTAGGGTTTAGGGCTCAGTTCTAGGGCTTAGGGCTGGTATTTAGGGGTCAGCATTAGGGTTCAGGGCACCGGGATAGGGTTCAGGGCTTGCGGTTAGGGTGTAAGGCTCGGTTCTAGGGTTTAGGGGTCGACATTAGGGTTCAGGGCTCCGGGTAGGGTTTAGGGCTCAGTTCTAGGGCTTAGGGCTGGTATTTAGGGGTCAGCATTAGGGTTCAGGGCTCCGGGATAGGGTTCAGGGCTTGCGGTTAGGGTTTAAGGCT